>NC_036872.1:8379731-8382193 GCF_002910315.2 Salvelinus sp. IW2-2015
GCGTCGTTGCTGTCCTCCTATACTCCTTGGCGACTCCCGCCAAGGAAGGGTCTCGCATCCACCCATTTTTTCCTTCCATGTCCAGCTCTCCTTTTCTTCCATGGCACGCTGCTTGGTCCTGTAGTGGTGGGATATTCTTTCACGTTCGTCGTAAGAATGAGTGGACCAAGGCGCAGCGTGAGTAGAGTTCCACATATTTATTACAGTGAAACTTCAAAACAACAAAGAATTAACGAACGTGCAGTATGTAGCGCACATAGGCACTAAACAAAACAATATCCCACAACGCAGGTGGGAAAAGGACCACAATTAGAGGCAACGATCATCAGCTGCCTCCAATTGGGAACCATACTCACACCAACATAGAAATTAAAGACTAAAACACCCCCTAGTCACGCCCTGACCTAAAACACCATAGAGAACCCCGAGGGCTCTCTATGGTCAGGGCGTGACAGCCCTTCTCCTCCGATTGCTCAGTTTGGCTGGGCAGCCAGCTCTAGGAAGTCTTGGTGGTTCCAAACTTGTTCCATTTAAGAATGATGGAGGCCACTGTGTTCTTGGGGACCTTGAATGCTGCGTTAACGTTTTGGTACCATTCTACAGATCTGTACCTCGACACAATCCTGTCTCGGAGCTCAATGGACAATTATTTTGACCATCATGGCTTGGTTTTTGCTCTGACATGCACTGTCAATTGTGGTACATTATATAGATAGGTGTGTGCCTTTCTAAATCATGTCCAATCAATTGAATTTACCACAGGTGGACTCCAATCAAGTTGTCGGAACATCTCAAGGATGATCAATGGAAGCAGGATGCACCTGAGATACATTTCCAGTCTCATAGCAAAGGGTCTGAATACTTATGTAAATAAGGTATGTTTTTTTTGCAAAAATATCGAAAAACCTGTTTTTGCTTTGTCATTATGGGGTATTGGGTGTAGATTGCTTAGGATTTGTTTTAGAATAAGGCTGTAACGTAGCAAAATATGGAAAAAGTCAAGGGGTCTGAATACTTTGCAAAGGCACTGTATTATGACAAGATTTTGTGACGTTTTGAACTTTGGTGAGGTTTTTTGGGGGCGTTCAGGGACACACAAAAAATGTCTGAAGGCAAGCCGAAGTTTACGCCCCTTCGTCGGTGATTGGTCAACGGTAGGGATTCTTCAGTAGAGTCTTTGTTGTTATTCAACGAGAGACGACTCATTTCATGCACATTTTTCGGTGAAAAATACCGCACAAAAACATCTTAATTAGATGTACAATTGCACGACTAAGATCTCCTCGGCAAAAATGTCACAATGTATGACAGATTTCTTCAGTTATCTTAGATTTATTCTGGCTATTTTGAGGAAGTCTATACTGTCTACGGTGTCTCAAAATGGACAACTGGTACTATTGATGCTTTTTTCTCATTTTTCAATGCGAGCACACTCGTTTTGGTTTGGCTAGCCTTAACCCAGGCTCTAGATGTTATGTAGTCTCTGGGCTTTGTGGTTTGGCTAGCCTTAACCCAGGCTCTAGATGTTATGTAGTCTCTGGGCTTTGTGGTTTGGCCATCAGCTGACTAACCAATTCTTCGGGAGGCTACCTCTTCCACTTTATTGAAATTACATTGAAATGCTGCTAGTATCTCATGCTAAAAGTCTCTCTTATGCAAATGCCAAACTTAATCTCGCAGAGGTCATTTCCAATATGTGCAGCTCCACGTGAATGACTTGCAGTCTCCGGTGTAGAGGCTGATCGTGTGCTCGTGTCATTTGACTGCCAACAGGCATGAAGACACAGAGGAAATGAGGCGTGCCACACGAGTTCTCACCCTCCAGCCAGGTGATATGGCGGTTGCTGGGACTCTGAGTTCAGGGCTTGTATTCATAAAGCGGTAGAGTGCTCATCTAGGATCAGTTTTGCCTTGTAGATCATAATGAATAAGATTACATATATAAGGGGGACCTGATCCTAGATCAGCACTCCAAACCCGAATCTTTGTAAATATGGGACCCAGGTTCGTATAGGTTTATGGATCTCCAGTTGGAACTGATCTTGATCACCCTACGTTGACAGTAAATATTACAATGTTGTTCCATACCACAGAAGAAAGGGGGACAGTGTTATGACTGTCCATTTTGTATTCTTGATGAGGCGTTGACGTTCCGGATGACTTTCCCCAACTACGTATCTCATCAAAGCTTATGGTTTGTAGGTTCTGTATGAAAGCGAGGTCAGTACAGGTGCATCAACGCTGGGACAGAGACTGAAAAACAGCGTCCATCTCATGGCCATCAGACTGTTAAACAGCCATCCCTAAACACAGAGAGGCTGCTGCCTACATACAGACTTGAAATCATTGGCCACTTTAATAAATGGATCACTAGTCACTTTAATAATGCCACTTTAATAATGTTTACATATCTTGCATTACTCATCTCATATGTATATACTGTATTTTATACCATCTTGCCT
>NC_036872.1:8382248-8391295 GCF_002910315.2 Salvelinus sp. IW2-2015
TAGTTGTGTGGAATTGTTAGATTCTGGTAGACAGTACTTGCACTGTCGGAACTGAAGGCACAAGCATTTCGCCTACACTCACAATAACATCTGCTAACCATGTGTATGTGGGCAATATGATTTTGCCAATGGTGAGAATTATATTGCATCTGATCCAGTGTCATAACCCACCCCATAAACGACGGTATACCATTACACTCCAATCAACCTTTTCCCATTTTCTTTCTCATCAATTGCACTCCTTGAAATGACGCAGATAGTTTATACTGTACATCTTATTTAAGTTATTGGTAACATCAGTACAAATCCAATCAGCTTTTAATAGCCTCTAGAACTTTGGCCAGAAAGTTGAGAAAAACAACACAAAGGACATTTCTATGATCAGCTCAGCTTGACCCAGATCAAGACAACACAGTGTGTGTTAATGCTTCCCAAAAATCACAAGCCACACCTGCCCTCTGTTCTCCCATCCAGTAGAATCATGGAGTGAGGACACCCGGGTAATGAAACCAGATGGTTTCCCAATCAGAGAGAACATGACTTCTGTTGAGCTTACGTCAAAGCTTCAAAGCTCGCCCTCACCTGGAGATGTCACGGGGCCTCAGCATACACCACATTGTCACATGATCTATTTCTGTCAAATCATCCCTCCCTTCCACGTTGCGCTGTGTTCAGAGGAAAAGACATCACGCAACGCCTCGGGTTTGGTTTAGATCTACCCCATGGGCATTTTTTCTTGTGGAGCCTGTGGTGTGTGTGTGTGTGTGTGTGAGGTGTGTGTGTGTGTGTGTGTGTGTGTGTGTGCGTGGTGTGTGTGTGTGTGTGTGTGTGTGTGTGTGTGTTGTGTGTGTGTGTGTGTGAGTGTGTGTGTGTTGTGTGTGGGGTGTGGTGTGTGTGTAATTGGTTTGTGTGTGTGTCTGTGTGTCTGTGTGTCTGTGTGGTCTGCTTATAGGCGAGAGTAGGGTGGATGAAGCCAGAGGACACTCCAGCTTAGCTTGATTTGTGTGTGTTAATTGAGAGAGGGTAGGCGTGTGTGTGTGTGTGTGTGTGTGTGTCCAAATGCAGCTCTGCAGGCTTGAAGAAGCAGGTGAAGAGGTCTGTTTGTGGCAGAAGGGCAGGACCCAGTCAGTAGGAGCCACCTGCTTTAGACAAATAGCCAGCACTTGTGCGTGTGTCGTGTACTGTATATGTGTGTATAAGTGTGTGTGTGTGTCTAAATGGTCGTTCAGGCTTTAATGTTGACTTGGATTCCAGTCTCTGGAGCATATTGTACTGTGGCCTCATGTAGGACACCTTTCTCCTTTAGTCTGACGCAGTTCTCTCTCAGTGCTTCAATCTGTTTGATCCTGGCTTTGGCTTGGCCACTAAGGAGCTGCTTCCTAGCCTCTCTCCTCTCCTCTCCTCTGTGCCTGTTGGAGGGACATGCTGGCCTCCTCTCACCTCTCTTTCCTCCAGAGGGCCCTCTCTCTTAATCTCCCGCTCTCCCTCTCTCAGTTCCCCCTCATCTGCCACATCAAAGGATCTCATTACGAGCTGTCATACCAGCTCTGCTCGCAGCCGACCTGCTTCTGCCATCACATTTAAATAGCGACACATTGTATTTATAATAGGCAATGTCACGGCAACGTGCTCTCTGATGTCTCCCCCCCAGCTCTCCCGTGCCTTCTCTCCCCATCCCCGTCGCCCCATCCCCCACCCCCTGTTCCCCTGACACCTCCGCAACGCCCTGTGCACCTCGACAGACGGCCCTCTATAAAATTCTCTTTTATTTATTGCTTGTTTGCTTTTTTATTAGGCGGCTGTGTAGAAGCCAAAGTCGCTCGTCTCGTTTGATGTGCGGTGCATCGTCTCTCGCCTGTGATTATGAATTGCGTCTTTAAAAAAAGGACGTTAAAAGAAACGACTTGAGTGGCGGTGCTTCCTGGGCTTTAAGTGATACTAGTGGTCGATTGGCCCTCCCCCAATCCTACTTCTGATTGGCTCTCTTGCCTTGCACGATCCCATGCAGGCATCTCACCTGGCCACCGTTGCCTACATGGGGAGGGGACTGCTTTGGCTTGACAAGCCCACCTGAAGCCATTAGTAACCCAGGTCCCACCTGTTAGTATGCCAGAGTACCTCGGCTGCAGCCAAGGGCATCATTAACAGGAGTGGGGTTTCTGCTCCTGCTGCTCGCTGCCCTCATTTACCCACTTAATTTATTTACTAAAGGAAGGGAGCAGTGCCACCGGCTCGGCTCTGCTCAGGTTCCCGGCAGCACTCTCCATCCACCCTGCGGCGGTGCTGGGGCCGTTAAAGGAGAGGGCAGGGCCTTCCAATGTGCCGTAAATTATCTCAACGGCGCACTTTGGTCGAGGATAGCAGGCCATGCAGATATGAGATGATGAATTGGGTGGTGGAGGGGGGGGCTTGGGTAGGAGCCTTTTAATCACGATCAATGACGCTTGTTTTAAGAATTGTGGCTCCTCAGTGGTGCAAATGGTGATTCATCTGATTGTGGTGGCCTTTGTTATTTCCCTCCTGCTCCTCTGTCTGTCTTTCAGCTCGACTGACATCACTCTCCCCATCTACAGACTGCCAATTAAATCAGCATGGTAGTGAAACTGGACGGCCAAGCTTTCACTCGACTGACCTGGTCGGCTATGGAGGTGTGTGTGTCAAAGGAGTGTGTGATTGGG
Source organism: Salvelinus sp. IW2-2015 (assembly GCF_002910315.2). NCBI lineage: Eukaryota > Metazoa > Chordata > Actinopteri > Salmoniformes > Salmonidae > Salvelinus > Salvelinus sp. IW2-2015. The sequence goes on from NC_036872.1 coordinate 8,384,927, forward strand.
CAGGAGGTGTGTGTATTGTGGGATTGTGCAGGAGGTTGTGTGTGTGTGGTGTGTGTGTGTGTGTGTGTGTGTGGTGTGTGGTGTGTGATTGTGGGCAGGATTTGTGTATGTGTGTGTGTGTGTGATTGTGCAGGAGGTGTGTGTATGTGTATGTGTGTGGTGGATTGTGCAGGAGGTGTGTGTGTGTGTGTGTGTGTGTGTGTGGTGTGTGTGTGTGTGTGTGGTTGTGTGTGTGTGTGTGTGTGTGTGTGTGTGTGTGTGTGTGTGTGTGTGTGTGTGTGTGTGTGTGTGGTGTGTGCAGGAGGTGCGTGTGTGGTGTGTGATTGTGCAGAGAGATGTGTGTGTGATTGGTGCAGGAGGTGTGTGTGTGTGTGTGTGTGTGTGTGTGTGTGTGTGTGTGTGTGTGTGTGTGTGTGTGTGTGTGTGTGTGTGTGTGTGTGTGTGTGTGTGTGTGTGTGTGTGTGTGGTGTGTTGTGTGTGTGTGTGTGGTGTGTGTGTGTGTGTGTGTGTGTGTGTGTGTGTGTGTGTGTGTGTGTGTGTGTGTGCAGAAAGCACAACCACAAGGACGACTCCTCCATCTCTCCAGACATGTATCTAACACTTGAGAGTAATAGATGGAGGTAGCAGGGGTTTTTGGAAGGCGATGTTAAGACTTTTATTTTAGAGGGATATTTTGTTTTTCCTTGGGGGGCTTCTTTTGGCAGGGCTGTTGCTCAGAGGCAATACTCTTTCTTCTCTCTTTCTCTTTCCCCTCTCTTTTCATCTCCATGTTTGTTCCCCTCTCACTCTCCCCTCTCTGTCTTTTACATACACACAAACACACACACACTCTCTCTCTGTCTGTTTGATAAACTATTGAGATTCTCATTTCCCATAACAAAGCACACAAGAAACCCCAGCAGCTGAGGAAAGGACAATGGCATTGTCAAGGTGCTTTGAAGAGCAGAGCAGTGTGCCACGCCAGCAGATGAATGTCCTCGTAAAGCGGGGGAGCTGATTTTGATGGAGGACTTTATGGATTTTGAGGTGGACCACCTCCTTCGGGGGATATTTCTTTCATTGTTTGTTCTGCATACTTGAAGACATGAAGAGAGGAGAGGGGAAAGTCGGGAACACTCGAGCCATGTTAATTGGCACCAAACGGAAAGAATTTGAACAGAAACGGGGAGCGTCTACTTGGAGATAAGAAACGCTTATTTCCATTTTTAGAGTTGACAATGCGGGCTTTCAAAACCATATCCACAAAATGACCGTTCTTCTTCATGGAGCTCCCCCATACACTTGATGGGAAGAGGATGATCGATATCCCCTGCAACACTGCTGCTTTGTCTACTGTGGTGGAGGGATTGGACAGTGTCCTTGGGGTGGCCTGGTAAGGCAAAGCACATGCAAACAAACACACACTGTTGCTGACACACACCCACTGATATCACATCATCAAGGGGTAATCGTCCAGGAATGATTGGCCCAACAAACAATGAATCAATTACTATGGCGATGGAGTAAAAAAACGTGGCCGTTGACGTGAGCAAGTAATGGCCATGATAATACTTCACAGACGGAACGGTTTGTTAAGGAGTCACCTTGTCCTTGATGTGACCTTGATTCCTCCCATAGTTCCTATCTGCCCTTTCACCTGGGAGTCTTGTGTTGACACTTTAGTACAGATGTGGGATCTGAATTTGACCAGTTTCTCACGGCAGGAAAATAATCCTGCAGCAACAGGAAATGTGAAATACTGTGTGGATTATAATTATATTTTTGAAGAGGTTGATATATTCTTTTGTTAAGGCAAATCAAGTCTGAAATTTGTTAATGGAAATTACAAACTTTAGAAGCCTTTTTAAAACCTCAAATAAATGATATGTTTGCATTTCCTCCAGTGCAGGAAATTTCTCGCAACAACAGGGTTATCAAAATAAGCACCTGCATCTGTAGATCTTTACACTAGTCTTTGGACATTTCATTAAGATTGTGTGAGCTTTCCTTTTAACTTTGTTTGAAAAGTTACTTACTGCTATTATTATTGCATTACTCTTTAGCCAGAGCATTTATTTACTAATATTGTTGGTACAGAAACATGTATCAACTCAGGTTTCACCTCTGAGGTTATTTTCACGCCATAGTCATCAATATTGTCATATCTGTAAAAGAAAAAGAAATCACAGTGAATAATGTGACAACCTAGGAATGGTGGACACACAGAAGAGGAGAAACCCTCTAGGCCAAAAAATGACACATTTACATTTACATTTAAGTCATTTAGCAGACGCTCTTATCCAGAGCGACTTACAAATTGGTGCATTCACCTTATGATATCCAGTGGAACAACCACTTTACAATAGTGCATCTAACTCTTTTAAGGGGGGGGGTTTAGAAGGATTACTTTATCCTATCCTAGGTATTCCTTAAAGAGGTGGGGTTTCAGGTGTCTCCGGAAGGTGGTGATTGACTCCGCTGACCTGGCGTCGTGAGGGAGTTTGTTCCACCATTGGGGTGCCAGAGCAGCGAACAGTTTTGACAGTTTTGACACCTTCCTAATATTGAGTGCACCCCCCCCCCTTTTGCCCCCAGAACAGCCTCAATTCGTCAGGGCATGGACTCTATAAGGTGTCGAAAGCGTTCCACAGGGATGCTGGCACACGTTGACGCCAATGTTTCCCACAGTTGTGTGAAGTTGGCTGGATTTCCTTTGGGTGGTGGACCCGAGCATTCCAGACGAGCTAAATTCCTTTTATGCTCGCCTCAAGGCAAAAAACACTGAAGCACACAGGAGAGCAACAGCTGTTCCGGATGATTGTGTGATCATGCTCTCCGTATCCTATGTGAGCAAGACCTTTAAGCAGGTCAACATTCACAAATCCGTGGGGCCAGACAGATTACCAGGATGTGTACTCAAAGCATGCGCGGACCAACTGGCAAAAGTCATCACTGACATTTTCAACCTCTCCCTGACTGAGTCTGTAATACCTACATGTTTCAAGCAGACCACCATTGTCCCTGTGCCCAAGATAGTGAAGGTAACTTGCCTAAATGATTACCGCCCCATAGCAGTCACGTCGGTATCCATGAGTGCTTTGAAAGGCTGGTCATGGCTCACATCAACACCATCATGCCGGAAACCCTAGACCCACTTAAATTTGCATACCGCCCCAACAGATCCACTGGTGACGCAATCTCAATCGCATTCCACACTGCCCTTCCCCACCTGGACAAAAGGAACACCTATGTTAGAATGCTGTTCACTGACTACAGCTCAGCGTTCAACACCATAGTATCCACAAAGCTCATCACTATGCTAAGGATCCTGGGACTAAACACCTCCCTCTGCAACTGGATCCTGGACTTCCTGACAGGCCGCCCCCAGTTGGTAAGGGTAGGCAACAACACATCTGCCACGCTGATCCTCAACACGGGGGCCCCTCAGGGGAGCGTGCTTAGGCCCCTCCTGTACTCCCTGTTCACCCACGACTGCGTGGCCAAGCACGACTCCAACGCCATCATTAAGTTTGCTGACGACACAACAGTGGTAGGCCTGAACACCAACAATGATGAGACAGCCTACAGGGAGGAGGTCAGAGACCTGGCAGTGTGGTTCCAGGACAACAACCTCTCCCTCAATGTGAGCAAGACAAAGCAGCTGATCGTGGACTATAGGAAAAGGAGGGCCTAATAGGCCCCCATTAACATCAACAGGGCTGAAGTAGAGCGGGTCGAGAGTTTCAAGTTCCTTGGTGTCCACATCCCCAATGAACTATCATGGTCCAAACACACCAAGACAGTTGTGAAGAGGGCACGACAACACCTTTTTCCCCTCAGGAGAAATATTTGGCATGGGTCCCCAGATCCTCAAAACTGGTGCACCATCGAGAGCATCCTAACCGGTTGCATCACTGGTTGGTATGGCAACTACTCGGCATCTGTATGTAAGGCGCTACAGAGGGTAGTACATACGGCCCAGTACATCACTGGTGCCAAGCTTCCTGACATCAAGGACTTATATACTAGGGGGTGTCAGATGAAGGCCAAAAAAATTGTCAAAGACTCCAGTCACCCAAGTCATAGACTGTTCTCTCTGCTACTGCACGGCAAGCGGTACCAGAGAGCCAAGTCTAGGACCAAAAGGCTCCTTAACAGCTTCTACCCTCAAGCCATAAAACTGTTGAACAATTAATAAAATGGCCACCCCCCCTCTTTGTTTTTTCACTGCTGCTACTCACTGTTTATTATCTACGCATAGTCACTTTACAAAATGACCTCGACTAACCTGTACCCCCGCACATTAACTCGGTACCGGTACACCCTGTATATAGCCTCGTTATTGTTACGTAATTTTCTTGTTACTGATTTTATTAACATTTTTTACTTTAGTTTATCTCGTAAGTATTTTCTTAACTCTATTTCTTGAAATGCATTGGTTGGTTAAGGGCTTGTAAGTAAGCATTTCACGGTAAGGTCTACACCTGCTGTATTCAGTACATGGGACAAATACAATTTGGTTTGATTGTTGATACACACGCAAATCTTTTAAGAGTGAAAAACTCAGATCAAAAAGGCACTTAAATATTTTATCTCGCCCATTCATCCTCTGAATGGCACACATACACAATCCATGTCTCAGTTGTCTCAAGGCTTAAAAATCATTCTTTAACCTGTCTCATCCCCTTCATCAACACTCATTGAAGTGGATTTAACAAGTGACATCAATAAGCTGTCATAGCTTTCACCTGTATTCATCAGGTCAGTCTATTTCATGGAAAGAGTGAATATCCTAATGTTTTGTACACTCAGTGGATATTTATCTGTTGGGGGTGGGGAGGTTATAAGGGGGTGGGGAGGTTGTAAGGGGAAGTTGGAGGGGTGCGGCTGTGGAAGAACAAACAACTGCTGAAATTCCATTTTCAATTTGATAGCCACAAAAGAACAAAAGAGCAGAAGAGCGAGAGCCTTGGAGGAGAAGAGAGTTTAGGCTGGACAGGTGAGCAGGGCTAAGGAGACCTCCCTCTGGGCCTGGCAGCCCCAATTCAGTCTATTGATTTTCTGTCCTCACCTTCAATATTTGGAATGCGGCGTACCCGATAGATTATGACAGACGGGCCCGCCAGAGACCAGCGATCCTCTCTAATTGAACCTGATGGAGTACAGCTGAGGATCACAGGTTGGGGAAATTCAGTGACATAGCAGGTTTCTCTCCTTCTTTGAAAAACACTCCACGGTCCATTAAACAGGGGGAGCGAGAGAAAAGGTGTTATCCTCTCGCTCTCTCTCTCTCTCCAATCTTCCTCCTCTCCTTTCCTCCTTTCCTCTCCTCAGACAAGGGAAAGCTAGGCTCTCACCGCAACCTTGAGCACAACGGAGTCAGACTTGGTGCTTTACAATAACAACCTTCCATCAAAAGTGCAAAGGAAGAAAACAAGGCAGAAGAAAAGCTCAGCGCTCTATTTTGATGAAAGGAACAAGCACAGCTTGTTGTAAATAGGCTTTCTGAAGCCCGAGGCAGCTTTTCTCCCTGGGGGACGTGCTCTCTGCATCTCTCCCGGGGTTGCTGTCGCTGAAAGGTTCTCTCTGGAAAGAAAGAAGGAAAAAAACTACAACTGGAAGAGGCACAAACAAGAACTAGCTTCAGCTGTTTCAACAGGAGGAGGAAATCACCGTTCAGTAGGACACGCTCGCCTGGAATTGTCATCCATTCAGATTGGAGAACAAAATGTGGTGTTACATGGCAGACCGAGTGGGGAGCTATTTGTTAGCTGTGCACGTTGAGTTTACACTAAGTCCAGGTGCACACAGAACTGTTAGTTAGCCAGGGGTGTTAAAGGTGTTCAGAGACGCAGAGGAAAGAGGTTGTGCCATGTCTGTCTGTCTGTCTTTATGTCTGTCTGGGAGCTCTGTTCATCTGTATGTGTTTCTGTTTGTGCCTGTGTATTTTGTCTCTGTCTGGCAGGGAGCTCTGTCTGTCTCCTGATCCCAGATAACCCAGATGTGTGCATATTCAAATGAGAACAGCTCCAGGCATCCTCTTGCAAATCAGGTGCCATTCACGCGGTGCATTGTTACACAAATGAGAAACGTCCGTTTAGGGGCTGAGGTGAGGTGCGGACTGCGGACCCACTGAGCCCTGGGCTTCCTTTGATGTGATGGCCACCTCCCCACAAAGACAGGGTCCACTGAACCATGTGTCTCACCTCCATCCTGGGGAGAAAAAGAGTGAGAGAAAAAAGTGTTTCCAGTCGAGAGAGTCATTTTTCTTTTTTTCTTTTAATACGTCTCCTCTAACCTCTCTCTTCAGTTACCTTTCTTCCCAGTGCCTATAAGCCCCTCTGATCCTTTCCAATAATAATGGCATTGCCAGCCAATCTCTCTGAAAAT
>NC_036872.1:8392010-8408252 GCF_002910315.2 Salvelinus sp. IW2-2015
CAGGCTTTTTGACTGCTTTAATGTAGATTCCTGGCATGCGTGCCATGGCTCTCTCATGCTATCTCCTTTGTTGCTACTGTTGCTTCCCTCTGGCAGCCAGAGTAGCAGCCGACTGGATAAATCATGCTGTCTATTCTTTTATGAGCTCAGCTGAGTGGATCAAACCTCTCCTACGCAGCTGCTATCAGATGATCTCACCGCAGAAGAACCTTTAGGAGCTATGCAGTGTGTGGATTCCGTACCACAGGAGGTCCGTCCAGTGAAGAAGAGGATGGTCCTCATTTATTTGAAGAGAACTTAAAAGAATGAAACAATTCAAAAATCCTCCTGCTAATATGTTATCTAGGGTTTTGCTGCATCTGTATTATAACCTGTTTAGCGAGCTCATTTTGGGAATAGGCAACATGTTCTAAAGCAGTGTTTTTCCCAACTCCGGTCCTTGAGTACTCCCGACAGCACACAAACCCGATTCGACTTGTCAAGTGCTTTATGATTAGTTGACAAGTAGTACTGTTGAGGTTACTCGAGGGCCGTTGGGAAACACTGCTCTGAAGGAACCCAAGAGAGGGCATTTGTTATTGTAATTTGTATCCAGTCTGCTCCGAAATGAGACATATGGCAATTATATGTCTGTGTCTACGTCGTCGCACACACACACACACACCCCAAGAAAACAAAATAAAAAGATGCTGACTGCATCCCTGTTTTCAAGTTGTCTGCTCTGAGATCTTCTGATGTCTGTCAGAGCCCTGAGCTCATTTCCTTGAGCCCAATACAGATGGGGGCTCGGGCTCGTCTCGTTGCCCTTAGCAGCAGACAGACGTCTCATCTTTATCTCTCCAGATTTTGTCCTAATCTGTTTCTCCCCCCTCGGCCTCTCTTCATAAATCTGTCATAAATCATCTCTGGACTCTGGCTCCGGTCGCACAGATACTTTGAGAAAGAAGCAGGAAAAAGGCACGGACAAAACGGTCACATATCCAGAATAAATTGCATTTGCAAAACAAAAAGGTGTTTGGTGTTCTCTTTTTATTTTATTTCTCTCTCTCTCTCTCCCCCCGTCACAATATATTTCAATAGGTTTCAAAATGTAATCGTTTGTCTATAGCCATATTGCTTTCGTCTACAAAAGTACTAAGAAGAAACAATAAAAGATCAATAGGTCTGAGCCAAGAACAAGTCGGAATACCTTTCCTCTGCTTTTACCTCTGACCCTCCAGAGCCACACTCTTGCAGAGCCACACTAATGCAGAGCCACACTCTTGCAGAGCCACACTAATGCAGAGCCACACTCTTGCAGAGCCACACTAATCGCAGGAGCCACACTAATGCCATCGAGACCACACTAAGCAGAGCCACACATGCATCAGAGCCCACCACTAAATGCAGGAGCCCACTACTGGCAGAGCCACACTTGCCTCAGAGCCACATAATCAGAGCAAGTCACACTGCAAACTGCCAAAGCACACTATGCGAGGCCACACTTGAGAGCACACATGCGAAGCCACACTAAATGCAGAGCCACACATAATGCAGAGCCACACTAAATGGAGCCACACTTGCAGAGCCACACCTGCAGAGCCACTAGCAGAGCCACTTTTGCAGAGCCAACACTAATGCAGAGCCACACTAATGCAGAGCCAACTAATGCAGAAGCCACACTGACATGCAGGCCAGCACTAATGCAGAGCCACTCCTTGCAGAGCCCAGCACTAATGCAGAGCCACACTCTTGCCAGGGCCACCTAATCGCAGTAGCCACACTAATGCAGACGCCACACTCTTGCAGAGCCACACCAATGCAGAGCCACACTCTATGCAGAGCCACACTTGCAGAGCCACAGCTAATGCAGAGCCACACTCTTGCAGAGCCACACTAATGCAGAGCCACACTCTTGCAGAGCCACACTAAGCAGATTTGCAGAGCCACACTAATGCAGAGCCACACTAATCTGCAGAGCCACACTAATGCAGAGCCACACTCTGCAGAGCCACACTAATGCAGAGCCACACTCTTGCAGAGCCACACTAATTGCAGAGCCAATCACTATGCAGAGCCACACTTGCAGAGCCACACTAATGCAGAGCCACACTCTTGCAGGCCACACTAATGCAGCACTCTTGCAGAGCCACACTAATGCAGAGCCACACTAATGCAGAGCCCCCACTCTTGCCACACTAATGGCAGAGCCACACTAATGCAGAGCCACACTAATGCAGAGCCAGCACTCTTGCAGAGCAACACTAATGCAAGAACGCACACTAATGCAGAGCCACCTCTTGCAGAGCCACACTAATGCAGAGCCACACTAATGCAGAGCCACACTAATGGCAGAGCCACCCTAACTGCAGAGCCACACTTATGCAGAGCCACACCTCTTGCAGAGCCACACTAATGCAGAGCACACTTTTGGCAGCAGAGCACACTACTAATGCAGAGCCACACTATGCAGAGCCACACTAATGCAGAGCCACACTAATGCAGAGCCACACTAATGCAGAGCCACACTCTTGCAGAGCCACACTTAATGCAGAGCCCACTCTTGCAGAGCCACACTTTCAAGCCACACTAAGGCAGAGCCCACACTCTTCAGGCCACCCTTATGCAGCCACAACTGCAGAGCGGCCACACTAATGCAGAGCCACACTCTTGCAGAGCCACACTAATGCAGACCCACTCTTGCAGAGCCACACTAATGCACGAGCCACACTCTTGCAGAGCCACACTAATGCAGAGCCACCACTAATGCAGAGCCACACTTGCAGCCACACTAATGCAGAGCCACACTAATGCAGAGCCACACTAATGCAGAGCACACTAATGCAAGAGCCACCTAATGACAGAGCCAGCACTAATTGCAGAGCCACACCTATGCAGAGCCACACTTGGCAGAGCCACACTAATGCAGGAGCCACACTAAGCACGAGCACACTCTTGCAGAGCCACACTAATGCAGAGCCACACTAATGCAGAGCCACACTTTGCAGAGCCACACTCTTGCAGAGCCACACTACCCATGCAGAGCCACACTAATGCAGAGCCACACTCCTAATGCAGAGCCACACTAATGCAGAGCACACTCTTGCAGAGCCACACTAATGCAGAGCCACACTCTTGCAGAGCCACACTAATGCAGAGCCACACTAATGCAGAGCCACACTAATGCAGAGCCACACTAATGCAGAGCCACACTCTTGCAGAGCCACACTAATGCAGAGCCACACTAATGCCCACACTAATTGCAGAGCCACACTAATGCAAAGCCACACTCTTGCAGAGCCACACTAAATGCAGAGCCACACTAATGCAAGAAGCCACACTAATGCAGAGCCACACTAATGCAGAGCCACACTGCTTGCAAGAGCCACACTAATGCAGAGCCACACTAATGCAGACCAACTAGACAGACCAACATAGCAGAACTTCGCAGAGCCACACTAATGCAGACACACTATGCAGAGCCACACTAATGCAGAGCCACACTCTTGCAGAATGGAATGGAATAAATGATTGATAATTAGGTCACAGGACATGTTTAGGAATAATAATACATTATTCCACCATATACAGTGAGTGGACAAAACATTAGGAACACCTTCCTGTTCTAATGTTCTAATATTGAGTTGCCCTCAGAACAGCCTCAATTCATCAGGGCATGGACTCTATAAGGTGTCGAAAGCATTCCACAGTGGAATGTGCTGGCCCATGTTGATTCCAATGCTTCCCACAGTTGTGTCAAATTGACTGTATGTCCTTTGGGTAGTGGACCATTCTTGATACACATGGGAAACTGTTGAGTGTGAAAAACCCAGCAGCATTGTAGTTCTTGACACAAACCGGTGCACCTGGCACCTACGACCATACCCCGTTCAAAGGCACTTACTTTTTTTTTGTCTTTTGCCATTCAAGTGGTGAATGGGCACATCCACATCCATAATCCATGTCTCAATTGTTTCAAGGCTTTAAAATCCTTCTTTAACCCGTCTCCTCCCCTTCATCTACACTGATTGGAGTGGATTTAACAAGTGACATCAATAAGGGATCATAGCTTTCACATGTATTCACCTGGTTAGTCTATGTTATGGAAGGATCAGGTGTTCCTAATGTTTTGTATACTCTGTGTATATACACACACACACACACACACACACACACACACACACACGTATATCATGTTGTAATCCTACCACAGACCATGGCCATCAAAACTATTCTGATGGCAACCAGGATCTGCTGTACTTAATACAATTATCTTAGCAATGAAGGATCTTCGCCTAATGGCTGATTTCATGCCGCCCACAGCAATAGCCTTTACAACTAGAAAACAAATCATGTTCATCACCTAACTGATGATTATGGACATGACGCAAAACCCACGTCTAATGGATGGAGGCTGCAACAGCTGAAACGTCTCTCTTTTCTCAAGTCCTCTTCATTTTGACAAGTATCATTTAAAACGACGTTGTCATGGCAACGACATACTCATTACATTTAATCCACTAATTGCTAACTACCGCCACAATTGGTTGTAATTGCGTTGCACGGTTAACCCTTCGATTGGTATGCAGAGCAGGCATACTCCTCCCTTCATCGGACAAAGGGCACAAATAAAACAGAGCACTTTATTTTTGGTTTTTAAATCACCCTCCCAAACACTCACCTGCACACGCACGCACACACTCACACTCACACAAACCCATCCCCTTTCAAAAAATGTTTTATTTTCCCTTCCCTAAAGCATCCAGCACTTTATTAACCAGTGGCGGTTGCCATAGCAATTAATCACTGCCTTCTCTGTCAGCAGTTTTTAGTCAAATGAGCCCTGATGTTTGTTTGTTAATGGAGCAGTAAACAATGCTGCTGGAGTTCTTTCATTACCTCAGCAGCTCCCTCCACTCTGCTCCTCCAGCACCTGGACCATTGAACCATAGACGACGAGTGGTGACATCAAAGGAAACAAATCTCCTCAATTTAATTATACCACCAATGCTGTTCCCCTTAAAAACACATCGGTCTTTCCTAGCTGTAATAATCTGCCTGAGTGTCATACAAAAGCAGTGCTATTGGGACGCCAAAATGTATGGGATTGGTCACTTTAGAGTGGCGAGGTGCAGTTAGCACCAACACCCAACTATACAATCATGGACACGTTGTTGTGTGGTCACACCAAATGTACAGTGAGTGTGAAAACTAACGTCGGGTGTGAACGAGTACTTTGGAGGAGGCGTGTGTGTGCACGTATGCTCGGGCACAGAACAAACCAAACCCCTTTGAAGATTGCACAGCTCAAAGGGCTGGAGAGGCAATCCGAGAACTTCACAGGGGAAGAGGGGAAATTGCCTTGAACCTCAAGGTGTATGAAAGTGCAATTTGTGTCCCATCTGTTCTACTTCCCTTCCATTAGGTGAGAGAGTGCATTAGGCCAGAGAGGAGAAAATGCCCACGTTACGGTCCTCTGGGTACACAGAGGCCCTCCGACATTTAATTTGACATAGGTTAGAATCTTTTTATATATATTATTTGGAGATTTATAGGCTGTTTTTTCAATTCCCGTTTGAAATTTAAGATAAAAGTACAGTACATTTTTAGGTTGTGGAAATGTTTCAAGAGGTAAACGTTGTTCCTGTGTGAGGGTGCGTGTCTAAAAGAGGAAGTAATGGAGTTGTGGTAAAAAGGATTTCTTTACTCTATTGACCACCTATGGGGAGAGGTGGGGAGGGATAAAAACGGGATACAGACCCAAGGCCTCTATTGTCAAGAGTCCTTCTGTAATATATATATTTTTAAATACTGTCCCTCTCACAAGACAGTGCACAGTGGCTGTTTTGGCTTCCTTGACTTTGTGTCCTTTCTTCAGATGGATTTGCATGACAGAAGCCAGGAGGGAAGTGTGTTGCCCAGGCAACAGATTGCCTCCATTTGCAGTTGGAGCAGAGGTGTTACTAGAGAAGCTGAAGCCCATGGCATGGGGAAGGAGACAGGCCCCAGGGGCCACATTTGTCAGAACCCAGAGAATAGAGGACAAGTGTATGACACTGACAAAAAGATGTTGGTCCTTTGGTGACATTTCAAATGAAATTGGGTCCACATCTCTATGGGAACTGCATTTAATAGACAGTTTGTATTTTGGTACAATGTTCCACTTAGAGATAACCAGACCAACAGGCCTACTCAGGTTGACTATATTTAAAAGTATCTTCTGTCACTATAGATTCATTCAATTTAAAAATACATCAAAATGGAGAATCATGTTGCCCCTTGGATGCACTCATAAATATTTCAATCCTGTGACAATCCAATCCAATCCCGCTGGCTTCAGTGAGCCGCAACCAAAGATTTCCATACAATGTGATGTATTCACCTTCATGTAGTAAATCACCATGTCCAAGTGAATAAAAAAAATATATCCTCGAGTCAAGGCTATTTGCATATTCTCTTGCAACATTGTGGCATCGCAACGGAAACGTGCCTAACCCCTTTCTGTGTTCTGTAAGGTGAGTCACGCTTTTCCGAAAGAACCCAATTAAGAGGAGGTATGGAGCGGGCGCAGACCCCACGACCCCTGCACCAGGGGTATTAGTGAATCATAATAGCGCCTTTCATGGAAACACTCGTCTCGACAAATTGATTTCCAGGTGTGAAACACTGAGCTTCCCCAGGAGGTTGCTACACCTCAATCCGTCTTCACACATATGTGACGCTGTGAGAGGGCCGGCAGATGCCCTTCACATAAAAAAAGGTTTTACTAAAATAACTGGTTCTAACAGTTTCTTCTCAATTTTGAGATTTAGTTCCAATAAATATACAAATACAAAAACAGGCTTCATAATAGCAAAGAGTTAAAATGGTAAAAACAAAGACTAAAAGATTAAGACCAAGAATAAAATAATCATCTTCACTGGTCTATCCTTGATTACCTCTCTCCCCTACTGGTACTCGACGACAAACATTTAAACAGGTGTAGCTCATTATCTAATTTAGTGGGAGGGGCCTACAATTACCTCTTCAGCCAATACCAATTCAGATACAAACACTCAGTTACTAGACACTACTGTAAAAATCACTAACTATCAGGCCTCCCGAGTGATACAAAGGTCTAAGGCACTGCATCACAGTTCAAGAGGTGTCACTACAGACCCGAGTTCGATCCCAGGCTGGCACACAATTGGCCCAGCATCGTCCGGGTTACGGGAGGGTTGTGCCGGCCGGGATGTCCTTGTCCCGTCATGCTCTAGCGACTCCTTGTGTTGGGCTGGGTGCATGCACGCTGACACGGTCACCAGTTGTACGGTGTTTCCTCCGACACGTGCGGCTGGTTTCAGGGTTAAGTGAGCTGTGTGGCTTGGCAGGGTCGTGTTTCGGAGGATGCATGGCACTCGACCTTTCCCTCTCCCGAGTCCGTACGGGAGTTGCAGCGATGGGACAAGACTGTAACTACCAATTGGGGAGAAAAAAAGGGTAAAAAGTATAAAGAAAACCAAAGTCTAACCAAAATGTATTTTTAGAGGGTGATGGTGCTTGATGCTACTGCGAACCATCACAAATATATCTTTGTTGATGAACCAGGCTTCATCCTGGCCAAAACTCAGCGCTGTGGGTGGAACCTCATAGGCCAACGGGCGACCGTCCAAGTGCTTGGACAGCGTGGGGGAAACATCTCCATGTACGCAGCTATCTCTGAAGATGGTGTGGTAGGAAGTAGGCCATTACTTGGATCCTACAACGCTGCACACCTCATTGTGCTTCTCAATGAAATTGAGCAGGCCCGTCAAGGTGAAGGGGTCACCTGTGTCGTTATGTAGGACTATGTCAGGTTCCCCCATGCAGAGGTGGTTCAAATCAAATCAAATGCTTACTTACAAGCCCTTAACCAACAATGCAGTTTTAAGAAAATACCTAGGAAAAAAAAGTCAGCGATAAGAATAACAAATAATTAAAGAGCAGCAGTAAATAACAATAGCGGGGCTATATACAGGGGGTACTGGTACAGAGTCAATGTCAACGTGAGGGGGCACCGGTGTTGAGGTAATTGAGGTAATATGTACATGTAGGTAGAGTAATTCAAGTGACTATGCATAGTTAATAACAGAGAGTAGCAGGCATGGTTTCAGGCCCATCCACGATTTGTGACCTAATACCTGCACCCATAGCCTCCTTTCCTCAACCCTATTGAGGATATTATTTTCATCATAGAGAAGGAAGGTGTGCGATCGCCATCCCCATGAGCTTGCCACACGTATCTTGCATTGTTTGCTATTGGATTAACTAGTTAAAATGACTAAATTGAAAAGATATCATGTTGTGTTTTGGTGATTCATTTAAACCAATGTTCTTATTACATTTCACAATAAACTTATATTTTTTATCAATGGTTGTGTGGTGAGTGATATTTATAATCCAAATGAATGCACATTGACGGGTTTGGAATGAAAGACTGGCCGCGTTACAAGTGTGACTATTTTGGAGTTTTGTACTAAGAGTTGTGAAAATAGTCCCGAAGCGATTAAAAAGAAAACTGTAAATATGGGGCAATGTTGAAATGTTCAAGTGAGGATTTGTTCTCATCACAGGCACTAACGGTGAGGAAGAGAAATGGATGTGAAATAGAAATAGGGGGGGGGGGGGGGGGGGGGGTTGTGGATGATTAGCACCAGGGTCTACACAGAGGAGAATGCATATACCGTCCCTCTCCTGCCAGCTGTGAAACAAGTGGCGTCGAAATTGAATAATGCAGTCTGCGAGAGAAAGAAGTGGGATTTGCACACAAAGACTGACTGACAGATGGAGAGAGAAAGCGAGAGAGAGAGAGAGAGGAGGCAGCCAACCTTTAACAGAGCCAGGGGAAGAAAAAAAGACAGTCAAATGGCAAGATAGATTAATAGATTGGCAGGGTCTCGCAGAAGACAGGATAATAATTCACCAGGAAAAGAGTGATATTTTGGGGTCAGAGACAAAAGACAAGATGGCACCGACAGACACGGTCGCCCTGTTTCTAGCTCCTAGCCATCTTTGCAGTATATATATATTTTTTCTGACAATATTTTATTCAGAATGCTTTTTGTATTATTACCTACAGCCGAAAATAACTTTTGGACATTCGATCGGCAGTCACTCACCAAAAATTAGACCAGAAATATGACTTCCCTGACCTGGATTCTTTGTTTCTGACTCCCTGAGGCTGCCCCATTCATCCTGGGTGCTACACCAAAACGTAGACATAGAAGAGGGGTCCTAGTCAGGCTCAGGTGGCGAGCAAACCGTCCACCGCTTCCGAGTATATAACGTTCAGTCCCTGGACAACAAAGTAGACAAGCTCAGGGTGAGGATCTCCTTTCAGAGAGACACGGGACTGTAACATATTCGGTTTTCGGATACATGGCTCTTTCCGAGAAATATTGTCCCCGTTCATACTGCAAGCAGGGTTCTCAGTTCATCATGAGCACAGGAAAAAAGAACAGAGGTGGAAGGGTATGTCTCATGATTAACAACTCATGGTGCTATTGTGGTAACGTACAGGAACTCCAGTCCTTTTGTTCTCTCGATTTGGAATACTACACCATCAAATGCCGACCGCATTACCTCCCGAGTTAATTTTATTTGGTCATTTTCACTGCAGTGTATATTCCCCCCCCAAGCCGACACCCCGACAGCTCTCAAGGAACTACACTAGACTTTGTGAAAACTGGAAACCGCATATTCTGAGGCCACATTAATCTGGGGACTTTAATAAAGGAAATCTGAGTAAAACACTCCCAAAATTCTGTCAACACTTCTCCTGTGTTATATGTGGCGAGAAAGCGCTTGACCATTGTTACTCTCCCTTCCAGGATGGCTACAAGTCCTCCCTTCAGCAAATCAGACCACACCTCCATCCTACTCCTCCCCGCTATAGGCAGAAATGTAAAGAGAAAGCACCCGTGGTAAGGTCTGTTCAACGTTGGTCTGACCAATCGGAATCTATTCTTCAAGACTGTTTTGATCACCTGCACTGGGAGATGTTCTGGGTTGCCTCTGAGAATACACTGACTCGGTGATTCGGTTCTTCAGGAAGTGCATAGAGGATGTTGTTCCTACTGTGATGATTAGAACTTATCCAAACCAAAAAGCGTGGATAGATGGCAGCATTTGCACAAAACTGAAAGCGCAAACCACCACACTTAACCATGGCAAGGTGACTAGGAATATGAATGTGTACACACAGACCAGCTATGACCTCTGTAAGGCAATCAAAGAGGCAAAATGACAGTACAGGGACAAAGTGGAGTCGAAATTCAATGGCTCAGACACGAGGTGCATGTGGCAGGGACTCCAGACAATCACAGATCATAAAGGGATAGCCAGCCACGTGGTGGACACCGATGCCTCGTTCACAAACAATCTAAACACCATCACCTGCTTTGAGGATAACAACACAGACGTGGTCCCCCACCGCTCACGAGGACTGCTTCCAATCACGGTGGCAGAAATGAGTAAGACATTAAAGCGTGTTAAACCTCACAAGGCTGCTGGCCCAAACGGTATTCCAAGCCGCATCCTTAGAGCATGTGCAGACCAGCTGGCTGGAGGGTGTATGCACATATTCAATCCCTCCCTATGCCAGTCTGCTGTCCCCACTTGCGTCAAGATGTCCACCATTGTTCATGTACACAAGAAAGCGAAGGTAAATTAACTAAATGACTATCACCCCGTTGCTCTAACTTCTGTCATCATAAAGTGCTCTGAGAGGGTAGTTATGGATCATATCACCTCCACTTACGGAACACCGTAGACCCACTACAATTTGCAATACCGCCCCAACAGATCCACAGATGACGCAATCTCCAATGCACTTCATACTGCCCTATCCCACCTGGACATCCATCTGAGTTTGAATCCCTCCCTGTGAAACTGGGTCCTAAACTTCCTGATGGGCCGACTGCAGGTGGTGTAGGCCGGCAACAACACCTCCGCCATGCTGATCCTCAGCACAGGGGCCCCACAGGGGTGCGTGTTCAACCCCCTCCTGTACTCCCTGTTCACCCATAACTGCGTGGCCAATCATATCTCAGACTCAAACATCAAGTTTGCTGACGACACAACTGCGGTAGACCTGATTACCAAAAACAATGAGACAGCCTACAGGGAGAAGGTGGGAGCCCTGGCGGAGTGGTGCCAGGAAAATAACCTTTCCCTCAACAAAAGCCGACCATGGACCACAGGAGATAGCAGAGAAAGCACGCCATCATCCACATCGACAGGACTGGAGTGGAGAGGGTCAAAAGCTTCAAGTTCCTCTGCAGGAATTCGGCTTGGCCCCTAAGACCCTCACAAATTTCTACAGATGCACCATCGAGCGCATTCTCTCAGGCTGTATCACCGCCTGGTATGGAAACTGCACTGCCCGAAACTCCAGGGCTCTCCAGAGGGTGTTGCGGTCAGCCCAACGCATCATCGGGGGCACACTGCCTGCCCTCCAGGACATTTACAGCACCTTGTGTCACAGGAAGGCCAAGAAGATCATCAAGGACCCCAGCCATCCGAGCCACGGCCTATTCACCCCGCTACCAACTAGAAAGCGGAGACTGTACAGGTGCATCAAATCTGGGACCGAGAGACTGATAAACAGCTTCAATCTCCAGGCCATCAGACTGTTACACAGTCATCACTAGCCGGCCTCCAAACAGTACCCTGCCCTGAACCTTAGACACTGTCACTAGCCGGCTAACACCCGTTTCTCTACTCCGCACCTTAGTGACTGCTAACCTATGTACACAGAGTCATTGAACACTGGTCACTTTAAAAATGTTTACATACTGTTTTACTCACGTTATACGTACATACTATTTAAGTCATTGCTCATCCTATATAGCTACTGCTGTACACACCTTTTCATATACTGTCCATACTGTCTATCAGTGGCAGTTGGTGCCGTTTAATGTATAAATGTTTTATTTCTATTACAATATATTGGATGACTGTCATTCATATTCCATTCACCCAGTTCAATTTAACAGCGATAGGTTTAGGCTACTACATGGTACTGCAATTTTTTCCATACCCATCATGAGGTTGCTACAACCTACCCTTTGAAGAAAAGTTTACAATGTAGGTGCACACAGGTCGAGATAATTTTTTTAGGTGATAGACAGTTACACATGGACAGACAGTGACACATTCAATACCGCCTTGCAGACTCTTGCCTGTATCTAGCTGATCTAGGGTGCAATCATTAGACCAACAGTTGCAAACGAGAGTTTCTATTAGACAAATTCAGGTATGGCTATCCCCGTTTCGTTCCATTTGCTTCTGTTTAAGAAACATTTTTCAACAGAATTTGCGGAATGAATACACCTCTGATCATGCGTAAATACAGTTCACTTTCATAGCAGCCACATTGTATTCCTTCTCTCATCTGTCGTGTCTTTGCTATCGTTAAATTGAAGACTTACTCGTTTTTATCATAGATTCCTATAATTAGGGATTACGCGACCACTTGAGTAATAACGAAATTAATTAACTATGAATTCGAGGGCACCAGGGAAAGTTATTAGATTACAAGGTTATTATTTCCCAATATAACCTTTCAGATATTTTCCCATCTGATCAATGGTCTTCTAATTCAATTTGTATTTACTCTACCTTACGTCAGTCTCATTCCAAACGTCGTAAATCGCTGATCTGCACGAACCCAGTTTTCACTATGAGTCATCCATACATCAATTGTCTTAAATCATTTATTTATTACTAACTAATTAATTCACAGAAATGCATAAACAAACAAACTTAAAATAGTTACATGAAATGGTGGAAGGAATATGCCCTAGTGGGCTAAACCGGCATGGCGGCTGTTAGACAAAGGGAAAGTTGCRTTCGACTAAGAATTCACTACAGAGTCCATAACTATAACAATTGACATGCTAATCCTTACACATGAACGCTCACTCATTCGGGAACAATTGCAATCAATATATATATAGTTACGTCCAGTGTGTGTGTCCTTGGTCGTTGGAGAGAAGTTCGTTTTGGTTGGAGTGAAGTTCTGTCTCGGTTGTGTATTGTTCAGATGGACATTCGTTAAAGAATGATTGTTTCGGCGGTTGTCTTTCTTCGCGTTCAATGATACAGAATTCCTAGCTGCAGACTAGTAATCAATATCAAAACTTGTTATTATTGGTATAAGAGTTTTAACCACGTGGTATAGAAAGTAATTCTACTCAACCTTCTGTCATGTTTTGTCATTTATTTTCATGTCTTGTCCCTGTGCTTCCCTCTGCTGGTCTTATTAGGTTCTTTCCCTCTTTCTCTCTCTCTCTCTCCTCCTCCCTCTCTCCCTCTCCCGCTCTCTCTCTCTATCGTTCCGTTCCTGCTCCCAGCTGTTTCTCATTCTCCTAACGACCTCATTTACTCTTTCACACCTGTCCCCTATTTCTCCCTCTGTTTTCCGCTCCTGTCCTTGTCGGATTCTTGTTTGATGTTTGCTGTCCTGCGTCCTTGTTCCGCCCTGTCGTGTTTTTGCCTGGAATAAAGACTCTGTTTCTTTAAGTCGCTTTTGGGTCCGCATTAATCAGCATAACACCTTCGTTCTCCTCCTTGGAGGATAACATGGTCTCAACCTTTGTCCTCTCGTGATTGAGAGAAACATGGTCTCGGGTAATTTCTTAAGAGTTGGCTTTTATTCAGATAGCAGAGAGGGGTGGTCCCATGGTCTCTGACCCAACTGGCTCAGGGGCGGTCCTTGGATTTAGTTCAAATACAACCGGGAGTTGTATTTTCCTTAATTAAACAGTTCAAAATCATATTACACAATTATACAAACAGTATCATACTCACTCATTCATTTTATACAACAAACAGATGTTACCCTCATATCTGAGGTTATTATATAAACAGCGGTATGGTAATGTGGTCCCACAGTCTCTCCTGAGTTTCTCACATGGTGACCAATGGACATGTTAATAGCTGGACTCCCCACCGGCCTTTAATACTTTTTCCGGAACATGAAATCTGTTCGTACCTCAAGTTCTGTGAGGTGGAAGAGAATTCCTTTGTCCTGAAAGTTTACTCTCTCTCTTAATACTGTTTAGCCATGAGGAGATCCTCAGGAATTTACAACGTCTCTCTGTGATCACAGCATGGGTTGAAGGAGCAAAGGGGGAGGCAGGGAGAGGGGGATTGAGATTGCTATACCCACGCAGGCAACGTCATGACACATCTATGCGCTCTCCTCCTCTCACCTTTTCCCTTTGCTTGTGGACTTCAATGCACAGCACATCAGCTGTATGTTACCAGGCAAAAAAAACTTTCCAAGCCAAACCTTATCATAACCATTACACACAGGCTACATCGTTGTCATTATATTAGCTAAAGTAACATCACAGTCAACATAGCTAATAGAACTAGCGCGTTAATAAACCCACTACAATCATACAGTAATGTTACAGTGTACAGTCAGTAAGCAGTTTAGCACGTACACCGGCTGGTCCCAGTGGCAAAAAATACATCCGTCAAACCAAAAGCTTACCTTGACTTGGAAGAGTTCCAGTGTTGTGTTGGATAGTCATAGCCGGCTAGCTAACATAGCATCCCTCTGTTTGAGCAGGGTGTTAAACTAGTAAGTTAAACTAGTTAGCTGCATTTTCTAGCTAAGTAAGTCGAACTCTCTCTTGCTTCTACTTCATATTGGAAGAAATTAATTTGTTCAAAACTGTTCAACTACTGTCTTTCTCTCTCTCATCTACTCACCACATTTTATGCACTGCAGTGCTAGCTAGCTGTAGCTTATGCTTTCAGTACTAGATTCATTCTCTGATCCTTTGATTGGGTGGGCAACATGTCAGTTCATGCTGAAAGAGCTCTGATAGGTTGGAGGATGTCCTCCGGAAGTTGTCATAATTAATGTGTAAGTCTACGGAAGGGAGTGAGAACCATGAGACTCCTAGTTTTTTATTGAAGTCAATGTACCCAGAGGAGGATGGAATCTAGCTGTCCTCTGGCTACACCATGGTGCTACCCTACAGAGTGATATTGAGGCTACTGTAGACCTTCATTGCACAATGGTGTGTTTTAATCAATTATTTGGTGAAGTGAATATATTTAGTATAGTTTTATATTAAAAAGGATATATTTTTTTAATGTTTTACAATTTTATTTTCATGAAATTCACTGTGGAGGATGGTCTCCCCTTCCTCCTCTGAGGAGCCTCCACTGCTGTCTATATACACCATTCACATACAGTACCAGTCAAAAGTTTGGACACACCTACTCATTCAAGGTTTTTCTTTATTTTTACTATTTTCTACATTGTAGAATAATAGTGAAAACATCAAAACTATGAAATAACACATATGGAATCATTGTCCAGTTGAAAAACAAATTATAGTCACAATAAGCGCAAACGAGATTGGATGGTGTATCGCAGCAGAATGCTGTGGTAGCCATGCTGGTTAAGTGTGCCTTGAATTCTAAATAAATCACTGACAGTGTCACCAGCAAAGCACCCCCACACCATCACACCTCCCTCCATGCTTCATGGTGGGAACCACACATGCGGAGATCCGTTCACCTACTCTGCGTCTCACAAATACACGCCGGTTGGAACCAAAAATCTAAAATTTGGACTCATCAGACCAAAGGACAGATTTCCACTGGTCTAATGTCCATTGCTTGTGTTTCTTGGCCCAAGCAAGTCTCTACTTTTTATTGGTGTCCTTTAGTAGTGGTTTCTTTACAGAAACTCGACCATGAAGGCCTGATTCACGCAGTCTCCTCTGAACAGTTGATGTTGAGATGTGTCGGTTACTTGAACTCTGTGAAGCATTTATTTTGGGCTGCAATTTCTGAGGCTGGTAACTATAATGAACTTATCCTCTGCAGAAAAGGTAACTCTGAGTCTTCCTTTCCTGTGGCGGTCCTCATGAGAGCCAGTTTCATCATAGCGCTTGATGGTTTTTGCAACTGCACTTGAAGAAACATTCAAAGTTCTTATAGTAATGACTGACTGTCGTTTTGCTTTGTTTATTTGAGCAGTTCTTACCATAATATGGACTTGGTCTTTTACCAAATAGTCTTTTACCTATCTTCTGTATACCACCCCTACCTTGTCACAACACCACTGATTGGCTCAAACTCATTAAGAGATAAAGAAATTCCACAAATGAACTTTTAACAAGGCACACCTGTTAATTGAAATGCATTCCAGGTGACTACCTCATGACGCTGGTTGAGAGAATGCCAAGAGTGTGCAAAGCTGTCATCAAGGCAAAG
>NC_036872.1:8408277-8493926 GCF_002910315.2 Salvelinus sp. IW2-2015
AAAAGCCGACCATGACCACAGGCAATAGCAGAGAAAGCACGCCATCATCCACATCACAGGACTGGAGAGTGGAGAGGGTCAAAAGTTCAAGTTCCTCTGCAGGAATTCGCTTGGCCCCTAAGACCCTCACAAAATTTCTACAGATGCACCATCGAGCGCATTCTCTCAGGCTGTATCACCGCCCTGTTATGAACTGCACTGCCCGAAAACTCCAGCTCTCCAGAGGTTGTTGCGGTCAGCCCAACGCATCATCGGGGCACACTGCCCTGCCCTCCAGACATTTTACAGCACCTTGTTCACAGGAAGCCAAGAAGATCATCAAGGACCCCAGCCATCGAGCCACGGCCTATTCACCCCCTACAACGTAGAAGCGGAGACTGTACAGGGTGCATCAAATCTGGGGACCGAAGGAACTGATTAAAACAGCTTCAAATCTCCAGGCATTCAACTGGTTTACACAGTCAATCACTAGCCGCCTTCCAAACAGTACCCTGCCCTGAACCTTAGAAACACTGTCACACCGCTAACCACCCGTTTCTCTACTCCCACCTTAGTGACTGCTTAACCTATGTACACAGAGTCATTGAACACTGGTCCACTTTAAAATGTTTTACATACTGGTTTACTCACGTTATACGTACTTTACTATTAATCATTGCTCATCCTATAAGCTACTGCTGTACCACACCTTTTCAATAACTGATCCATACTGTTCTCATCAGTGGCAGTTGGTGCCGTTTAATGTATAAATGTTTGATTTCTATACTAATATATTGATGACTGTCATTCATATCCATTCACCCAGTTCAATTAACAGCATAGTTTAGGCCTACTACATGTACTGCAATTTTTTCCATACCCATCATGAGGTTACTACACCTACCCTTTGAAGAAAAGTTTACAATGTAGGCTGCAACAGTCGGAGATAATTTTTTAGGTGATGTAGACAGTACACATGGACAGACAGTGACACATTCAATACCGCCTTGCAGACTTCGTGCCTGGTACTAGCTGATCTAGGGTGTCAATCATTAGACCAACAGTTGCAAACGAGAGTTTCTATTAACAAATTCAGGTATGGTATCCCCGTTTCGTTTCCATTTGCTTCTGTTAAGGAAACATTTTCAACAGAATTAGCGGAATGAATTACACTCTGATTCATGCGTAAATACAGTTCACTTTCATAGCAAGCCACATTGTATTCCTGTTCTCTCATCTGTGGTGTCTTTGCTATCGTTAAATTGAAACTTTACTGCTTTTTATCATAGATTCCTATATAGGAATTACGCGACCACTTGAGTAATACAAAATTAATTAACCTAGAATTCGAGTGCTACAGAAAGTTATTAGATTTACAAGGTTATTATTCCCATATATAACACTTCAGAATATTTTCCCATCTGATCAATGTCTTCTAATTCAATTTGTAATTACCTTCTACCTTACGTCTCAGTCTCATTCCCAAACGCTCGTAAATCGCTATCTGCACAACCCAGTTTTCACTATGAGTCATCCATACATCAATTGTCTTAAATCATTTATTTATTATAACTAAATTAATTCACAGAAATGCAATAAACAAACAACTTAAAATAGTTCATGAAATGGTAGGAAGGAATATGCCCTAGATGGCTAAACCGGCATGGCGGCGTTAGGACAAAGGGAAAGTGCGTTCGGACTAAGAATCACTACAGAGTCCATAACTATAACAATTACATGCTAATCCTACCACATGAACGCTCACCTCATTCGCGAACAATTGCAATCAATATATATATATAGTTACGTCCAGTGTGTGTTCCTGGTCGTTGCAGAGAAGTTTCGTTTGTGTGGAGTGAGATTCCTGTCTCGGTTGTGTATGTTCAGATGACATTCGTTAAAGAATGATTGTTTCGGCGGTTGTCTTTCTTCGCGTTCAATGATTACAGAATTCCTAGCTGCAACTAGTAATTCAATATCAAAAACTTGTTATTATTGGTATAAGAGTTTTAACCACGTGGATATAGAAAAGTAATTCTACTCAACCTTCTGTCATGTTTTGTCATTTATTTTCATGTCTTGTCCCTGTGCTTCCCTCGCTGGTCTTATTAGTTCTTTCCCTCTTTCTCTCTCTCTCTCTCCTCCTCCCTCTCTCCCTCTCCCGCTCTCTCTCTCTATCGTTCCGTTCCTGCTCCCAGCTGTTCTCATTCTCCTAACGACCCTCATTTACTCTTTCACACCTGTCCCCTATTTTGCCCTCTGATTAGATTCCCTATTCTCCCTCTGTTTTTCCCGCTCCCTGTCCTTGTCGGATTCTTGTTTGATGTTTGCTGTCCTGCGTCCTTGTTCCGCCCTGTCGTGTTTTGCCTGGAATAAAGACTCTGTTTCTTTAAGTCGCTTTTGGGTCCGCATTAATCAGCATAACAGAAGAATCGGACCAAAAGGATGGACCACGACTATGATTCTCTCAACACACTGCCGTCAGTTTCAGGAGCAATGCTCGGCAGACAACGACAGGAATTGTTGCTTGCTCGTCATCCGTTGAAAACCTGGCCGCTCAGGTCGTCCATCTCTTCGCGACAGTTTCAGAATCATTCGTCTCGTGCCACCAGATCTCCTGGTCTTCCAATCTCCCGAACCTAGGGTTAAAAACCCACCTTGTTACTCTGGCAGCCCAACTGAGTGTCGGCTTCCTTTCTCAACCCAGTGTGATATTGTTTCTCTCTCAGCCCAAACACGTACTCAAAGACGAGCTTCGGATCGCTTTACGTCATATCCTCCCTTACTGGTCGGGCTCAGGGAGTGGGGACAGCCATCTGGGAGCTTAAGGGCTAGTTTCTTATCGATATCTGAAACTTTAAAGAGGATGATTGATACGGGTTTTTTGATCGTTCAAGGTTTTGGGGAAGGAGGCTCCAGGTCCTGCTTCCCTATGTCAAGGTGATCATCCATAACGGATTACTCCTATTAAGTTTCGCACTCTTGCTGCCTCCAGTGACGGAACGAGCCCGCGTTGCTCGCTTGTTTTCTGGAGGACTCCACGCTGAGGTTAAGGATGAGATTCTCTCCCGGGAGTTCCTTCCAGCGTGACTCTTTGATTGCACTCGCCATCCGGATAGAACGAACGGTAGATCTTCGTCACCGAGCTCGTGGAGGAGAGCTCCCGGTTAACGGTGTTTCCCCTCTCCGCATCTCACCACTCTCCTCCCCCCGCTCAGAGACTAGCCCATGCACTGGGAGTTATTCGCATCTCGACTAAGGAAGGGAACGGAGAATCACCAACCGCCTTTGCCCTATTGCGTTCTGCTGGACATTTTTCATGTCATGTCCAGTAAAAGGCCAGAGTCATCAGTAAGCGGAGGCTACTGGTGAGCGCTACTACTCAAGTCTCTCCATCAAAGATCCTGTTACTACCTTGTCGTCCATCTACCTGGACCGGTTCGGCTGCTCCTGCAGTGCCTTGATAGACTCTGGGCTGAGGTGTTTTATGGACGAAGCATGGGCTCGGAAACATGACATCCTCTCAGACAGTTAGAGAAATCACGCCCATGTTCGCCTTAGATGGTAGTCCTCTCCAGTATCAGATGTGAGACACTACCTTTAACCTCCACAGTATCTGGTAAACACAGTGAGACTATTTCATTTTTGATTTTTCGTTCACCTTTTACACCTGTTGTTTGGTCATCCCTGGCTAGTATTCATAATCCTTCTATTAATTGGACAGTAATTCTATCCTATCCTGGAACGTTTCTTGTCATGTGAAGTGTTTAATGTCTGCTATCCCTCCTGTTTCTTCTGTCCCTCTACTCAGGAGGAACCTGGTGATTTGTCAGGAGTGCCGGAGGAATATCAATGCACATCTGCGCACGGTCTTCATCGCGTCCAAGCCAACTCCTTCCTCTCCTCACCGGTCGTATGATTGTTGTATTGATCTCCTTCGACCACTCCCCCTCGGGGTAGACTATACTCTCTGTCGGCGTCCCGAACGTAAGGCTCTCGGGATTATCTGTCTGTTTCTCCGACCGGTACCGTCCGGTGCTTCTATCCTCTCCCGCCGGAGCGGGGTTTTTTTCTTTGTTAAGAAGAAGGACGGACTCTCGCCCCTGCGTGGATTATCGAGGGCTGAATGACATGAACGGTTAAGAATCGTTATCCGCTTCCCTTATGTGTCAGCCTTCGAGATTTTGCAGGGAGCCAGGTTCTTTACTAAGGGACCTTCGTAACGCTTACCATCTCGTACGCATCAGAGGGGGGGACGAGTGAAGAACAGCGTTTAACACTCCGTTAGGGCATTTTGAATCCCGGGTTTTGCCGTTGGTCTCGCAAATGCTCCAGCTGTCTTTCAGGCATTAGTTATGATGTACTTGCAGAAATGAACAATGTGTAGCTGGAACTCAAGTCTTTGATCTTTCGCTTATACCTTTGCTGAGCAAACATACTTTCTGAGTGGTTTTTTTCTTGTCACGTACCTCTCTTGCTCTCCTCGAATTCATCTATCCCTTGATTCTAGTCTACGTCTACCGCGTCTACCTGCGCTGATACTCCATACTCTATCGCTTTCTAGTAGCACGTGTCGACAGTTTATCTCTACTACCCCAGACGACGCGTTCTTGTCGAAAGAGATTGAATGTCGGCTCTCATTCTTCGAACGTCTCTTGTCACATTATGTGCTCTGGGTTATTCTGTACTTTACCGTGCCGACCATGCATTTCTACAGGATTCTGCCTCTGTGGATTTCCCCACAGCTAATGCTCCCGTAGCCTCTAAGTCTTGACCGTGCCCTGCCAATCTACTTTCACTAAGTTCGAACTGGCCCTCCGTAGTAAGCTACCCACGGTTTCTCTCGTGCGATCTTCGATTCGTTCCTTCGGTTCTCCTTATCAGAGCGTTTCATCGCGCTTGTCGTGGAAGATTGTCCCCAGGCGCTTTCTTCTCTCTGTCGCGTTTGTCCGCCCCTCTCAACACGCTTCTGACTTTCTACTCCCCGTGTCCAGTCTTTTGGCCATTCTATAGTACAGTCCTGGTCCGAGTCCATACCTGGCTGCCCAGCGCATCCCTTCTTTTTGCATCTCCCTGCTAAAAGAAGCTACTTCCGTTTCAATTTTCTTACATCCCTCCTCTATAATTCCTGTGTTCCTCCCCCTTCCGGCCTCAGACAAAAGCGTCAGGACCCCCTTTTTTAATAACAACTTCCCTCAATTGTCGAGGTTGACGCATTCAGAAGGCGTGGACCAGTGGGGCGTGCCGCAAGCCCCCATTCCGAGCCCCCCAGCGCCTTTTCGCATTCTGAGCGAGTAAGTAAGTCCCCATCCTCCGCGCTTACTTTTCATATCCATCGCCAACGAAACCCACCTTCAGCCACGCGAGAACCCAGCAGACAGTGCTAGTGGACCGTAACTGCGAAGGCAAACTGGCCTGGCTACCGCCATCCGCTCTAGGCCAGAGCGCGCCAAGTCCCGACGACATAGTTGAGAAAGGGAGCCAGCCGACCGTCCCTCCCTTTGACTCGTTCAAAGCCACTGACCATCCGACAACAGCCAAATTGCCAAGCTTGAACAGTGGAAACCGTGTCGAACGAACCAACACTCTACGAGCCTTAATGCACGTCCAAGCTCGTCTCGACCAGAGCCCGTTGTTTTTCGAAACTCGTTTCCAGCAAGTTCAGTTGCAAATTCCGATACTCCGCCCCCGGCGGCGGAACCATACCCCAAAAGAACACACCAACCGTATTGCCTTATATCTGCCGTCTCCGTTAGCTCCTAATCGAACCCGGCTAAGGTGCCTACCACCAACACGCGCCGAGGGATTCTCGCCTGAAGGCGCGGACGGGTCTGTCGGTTGACTGTCTAGGGGGAACTCAACAGAAAACAGATTCCACCGAACACGCACATCCCCACACTGACGTTGCCGCCCCGCGCTGATGGCCCTGTGCCTGCCGACTACAACCCACATCTCCTCCTTCAATTCTGTCCTACTCAGATCTAGCTGTTCGTGACAGTGCGAACTCCCAGCGTCTCACAAGTGTAGACTGAACCACGCCCGAGAGCATAACGACGGTCAACCATTGCTTCACTTATTCGCACGCGGTTTCTCTGGTCTTGAACCTATCTCCTGAGGCGACCGCGTACACCGCCCGCCGCTTCGCGGCACTGCTCTGTGCGAATCTGCGCCGCCCAACCCGACCTACCAAATCAACGGTACCACCATCTTCGCCGGCCGGGTCCTCCAGACCGGAGGAATTTCCGCCCCAAGCCCTGCTTCGCGACCGACATGGAATCTCACATAGCGCCCTATCCAGACCACTTCCCATCCTCACCGCGGTCTTGCCCTTGGTCCTGCAGGCGGCACAGCACTATCCTGGCATTCTGCTAACGGTAAGTTATCGCCGCCTAGCCTAGTTCGCTCTCCATACCGGCGCCCATCACGTGTCCTCGCGCTCGCGCTAGAGGCTGTCCGTTCCAAAGAGACGGCTACATAACTCATCAGTCTGAAAGTGCCTCCGTGTTCAGAAACGAGAACTGCACCATTGAGCCTTCAGTTCTAGACGCCGGTGTTTCAGACAGAGGTCCGCAATTCACGTCACAGTTTTGGAGGAATTCTGTCTTTGATCGTGCTTCCGTCAGTCCTCGCTTCCGGTTTCCTCCCAATTCGAACGTCAGCAGAAAGGGCCAATCAGTCGATGGTCGCATTATTACGCAGCCTTTCGTTTCGAAAACCCTGCGTCTTGGGCAGAACAGCTCCCCTGGGCTGAGATACGTCAAACTCGCTTCCTTCGTCTGCTACCGGGCTATCTCCGTTTCAGAGTAGTCTTGGTACCAGCCTCCTCTGTTTCCGTCCCAGCTCGCCGAGTCCAGCGTTCCCCTCCGCTCAGGCTTTTGTCCAACGTTGTAGCCAACCTGAGGAGGGTCAGTCCGCACTTTGCCGTTACATGGCGCCAGACTGTGAGAGCCGCCAATAAACGTAGGATAAGGATCCTAGTGTATTGTCTGCGGTCAGAGAGTGTGGCTTTCCACCGCAACCTCCCCCTTGACACAGCTTCTCGCAAGTTGACTCCGCGGTTCATTGGTCCGTTCCGTGTCTCTCAGGTCGTCAATCTGCTGTCGCGTCGCGACTGCTTCTCCGCGACATCTGTTCGCGTCCACCCTGTCTTCCATGTCTCCTGTGTCAACCTTTTCTTCGCGCCCCCGTTCGTCTTCCCTCCCCCCCCCGTCCTTGTCGAGGGCGCGAGCCTATTTACAAGGTACGGAAGATCATGGATATGCGTCTCTCGGACTGGGTCACCAGTACTTAGTGGATTGGGAGGTTACGGTCCTGAGAGAGGAGTTGGTTCCATCTCGGGACGTGCTGGACCGTTGCGGTTGATTGAAATTTCCTCCCGTTGCCGCCAGGTTCCTCCTCAGAGTGCGCCAGGAGGCGCTCGGTAAGTGGGATACTGTCATGTTTTGTCATTTTTCATGTCTTGTCCCTGCTTCCCTCTGCTGGTCTATTAGGTCTTTCCCTCTTTCTCTCTTCTCTCTCTCCTCCTCCCTCTCTCCCTCTCCCGCTCTCTCTCTCTATCGATTCCGTTCCTGCTCCCAGCTGTTTCTCATTCTCCAACGACCTCATTTACTCTTTCACACCTGTCCCCTATTTTGCCCTCTGATTAGAGTCCCTATTTCTCCCTCTGTTTTCCGCTCCTGTCCTTGTCGGATTCTTGTTTGATGTTTGCTGTCCTGCGTCCTTGTTCCGCCCTGTCGTGTTTTTGCCTGGAATAAAGACTCTGTTTCTTTAAGTCGCTTTTGGGTCCGCATTAATCAGCATAACACCTTCGTTCTCCTCCTTGGAGGATAACATGGTCTCAACCTTTGTCCTCTCGTGATTGAGAGAAACATGGTCTCGGGTAATTTCTTAAGAGTTGGCTTTTATTCAGATAGCAGAGAGGGGTGGTCCCATGGTCTCTGACCCAACTGGCTCAGGGGCGGTCCTTGGATTTAGTTCAAATACAACCGGGAGTTGTATTTTCCTTAATTAAACAGTTCAAAATCATATTACACAATTATACAAACAGTATCATACTCACTCATTCATTTTATACAACAAACAGATGTTACCCTCATATCTGAGGTTATTATATAAACAGCGGTATGGTAATGTGGTCCCACAGTCTCTCCTGAGTTTCTCACATGGTGACCAATGGACATGTTAATAGCTGGACTCCCCACCGGCCTTTAATACTTTTTCCGGAACATGAAATCTGTTCGTACCTCAAGTTCTGTGAGGTGGAAGAGAATTCCTTTGTCCTGAAAGTTTACTCTCTCTCTTAATACTGTTTAGCCATGAGGAGATCCTCAGGAATTTACAACGTCTCTCTGTGATCACAGCATGGGTTGAAGGAGCAAAGGGGGAGGCAGGGAGAGGGGGATTGAGATTGCTATACCCACGCAGGCAACGTCATGACACATCTATGCGCTCTCCTCCTCTCACCTTTTCCCTTTGCTTGTGGACTTCAATGCACAGCACATCAGCTGTATGTTACCAGGCAAAAAAAACTTTCCAAGCCAAACCTTATCATAACCATTACACACAGGCTACATCGTTGTCATTATATTAGCTAAAGTAACATCACAGTCAACATAGCTAATAGAACTAGCGCGTTAATAAACCCACTACAATCATACAGTAATGTTACAGTGTACAGTCAGTAAGCAGTTTAGCACGTACACCGGCTGGTCCCAGTGGCAAAAAATACATCCGTCAAACCAAAAGCTTACCTTGACTTGGAAGAGTTCCAGTGTTGTGTTGGATAGTCATAGCCGGCTAGCTAACATAGCATCCCTCTGTTTGAGCAGGGTGTTAAACTAGTAAGTTAAACTAGTTAGCTGCATTTTCTAGCTAAGTAAGTCGAACTCTCTCTTGCTTCTACTTCATATTGGAAGAAATTAATTTGTTCAAAACTGTTCAACTACTGTCTTTCTCTCTCTCATCTACTCACCACATTTTATGCACTGCAGTGCTAGCTAGCTGTAGCTTATGCTTTCAGTACTAGATTCATTCTCTGATCCTTTGATTGGGTGGGCAACATGTCAGTTCATGCTGAAAGAGCTCTGATAGGTTGGAGGATGTCCTCCGGAAGTTGTCATAATTAATGTGTAAGTCTACGGAAGGGAGTGAGAACCATGAGACTCCTAGTTTTTTATTGAAGTCAATGTACCCAGAGGAGGATGGAATCTAGCTGTCCTCTGGCTACACCATGGTGCTACCCTACAGAGTGATATTGAGGCTACTGTAGACCTTCATTGCACAATGGTGTGTTTTAATCAATTATTTGGTGAAGTGAATATATTTAGTATAGTTTTATATTAAAAAGGATATATTTTTTTAATGTTTTACAATTTTATTTTCATGAAATTCACTGTGGAGGATGGTCTCCCCTTCCTCCTCTGAGGAGCCTCCACTGCTGTCTATATACACCATTCACATACAGTACCAGTCAAAAGTTTGGACACACCTACTCATTCAAGGTTTTTCTTTATTTTTACTATTTTCTACATTGTAGAATAATAGTGAAAACATCAAAACTATGAAATAACACATATGGAATCATTGTCCAGTTGAAAAACAAATTATAGTCACAATAAGCGCAAACGAGATTGGATGGTGTATCGCAGCAGAATGCTGTGGTAGCCATGCTGGTTAAGTGTGCCTTGAATTCTAAATAAATCACTGACAGTGTCACCAGCAAAGCACCCCCACACCATCACACCTCCCTCCATGCTTCATGGTGGGAACCACACATGCGGAGATCCGTTCACCTACTCTGCGTCTCACAAATACACGCCGGTTGGAACCAAAAATCTAAAATTTGGACTCATCAGACCAAAGGACAGATTTCCACTGGTCTAATGTCCATTGCTTGTGTTTCTTGGCCCAAGCAAGTCTCTACTTTTTATTGGTGTCCTTTAGTAGTGGTTTCTTTACAGAAACTCGACCATGAAGGCCTGATTCACGCAGTCTCCTCTGAACAGTTGATGTTGAGATGTGTCGGTTACTTGAACTCTGTGAAGCATTTATTTTGGGCTGCAATTTCTGAGGCTGGTAACTATAATGAACTTATCCTCTGCAGAAAAGGTAACTCTGAGTCTTCCTTTCCTGTGGCGGTCCTCATGAGAGCCAGTTTCATCATAGCGCTTGATGGTTTTTGCAACTGCACTTGAAGAAACATTCAAAGTTCTTATAGTAATGACTGACTGTCGTTTTGCTTTGTTTATTTGAGCAGTTCTTACCATAATATGGACTTGGTCTTTTACCAAATAGTCTTTTACCTATCTTCTGTATACCACCCCTACCTTGTCACAACACCACTGATTGGCTCAAACTCATTAAGAGATAAAGAAATTCCACAAATGAACTTTTAACAAGGCACACCTGTTAATTGAAATGCATTCCAGGTGACTACCTCATGACGCTGGTTGAGAGAATGCCAAGAGTGTGCAAAGCTGTCATCAAGGCAAAGAGTGGCTACTTTGAAGAATCTCAAATATAAAATATATTTTGATTTGTTTAACACTTTTTTGGTTACTACATGATTCCATATGTGTTATTTCATAATTTTGATGTCTTCACTAATATTCTACAATGTAGAAAATAGTTTAAAAAATAAAGGAAAACCCTTGAATGAGTAGGTGTGTATATATATATTTATATTCCGGACTCTGACATTGCTCATTCTGATAATGCTCATTCTGACATGTCTGACAAAAAAATACAAAAAAACTGTGTACGCAACCAATAAACTTTGATTTTAATTAAGCGGGAAGAAAAATGCTTAAGATGTAAGGATGTGTACTGAATATACATTGCTGAGAAAAATAGATAAAAGAATGGCAGAAAATGTTGAAGGTTTAAAAAGATTGGAAAGAAGAGCAGGAAAATAAAGGGAGAGAGGGGCAATTAAGGTAAAGATGGTGAGCATGTGGATATTACACAGAGCAACATAGTTCCAGTTTTAGGGTGAAAGATTGGCCTCTTTTGGCCTCTTTTCAGAGAGAAAAGAGGCCAATTAACTTTTGAACTCCAGGGTCGTGTTCATTTGGCACCAAACAGAAGAAAGCAGACTGAAACAGGGAAGGACTACCTGAACTTTCATTTTCCATTTCAAAATGTTTTTAAATATTCATACGGTGTGTCCTAATTAGCATGACCAAGCTCACCATGTAACAGAGGTTTACAGCTGTTTCTAGACGGTGGGATATGATGGAATGAAAATGAGCACCTGGCTCTCCGTTATCCAAAAAGCTTAATTTTGTCTCTTTTTTTAGAGCAACATCAGCTGAATAGCACACAATCACTCTGGGAGTCAATTATATCCTGTGAAATGGGAAATGGACTATTTAATTGTACAGACCTCCATCCTGTAACCCTTTCTAATTGCATGTTGCTTGTTTGAACTGGGTTCCCCCTTGTGTAGTGATTGCATGTTTCTTTTCTGCTCTGGCTCTTCCACTCTCCACCCCCAGGACCCTGATTTTAGCCCCCTCTCTCTGTCCTCATTCATACTTTGTGTACTTCATTTCACGAAGTTCCATAGTGCTTTTTCCCAGCTACCAGAGCTGTTCATTGGACACAAAATGGAAGAAAAACAACTAAAACAGGGATGGTGTCACAACTTGTCCAATTAGAAATTTTCGTTTTCTTGCCAAATGATAAAAGGTGTCTGTTGTGCACCTTAATGAACACAATGATGTAAAAAATATATTCGAATCTCTTTTTGCTTGTCACATGGTTCGTAGACAACAGATGGAGACTAACAGTGAAAGGCTTACTTGCAAGTCCTTTTGTAGAGTTAAAGATAAAAAAGTTAAATAAAAAATATATAAATAGTGACATGATGAATAAATACACAGTGAATAACGAGTATAAGTATCATGGCTATATACAGGGAGTTTGTGAGCATTCATTTGTGAGCATTCCGTAGATGTAGCACTGAGCATCAGCTAGGATACCAAAGGAACCACAGATGTCATCCTAGTCAGAGTCTTCTGGCTTCATTCGGCATCATGGAAAAAGGCTGAAGAATCGATATACTGTAACAGTGACATTAAGGGCATCATTTCAGAGATTGGAATGAGCATGCAACAATGTCTCCATCATCATCATCATCATCATCATCAAATGTTCCCTACTGAAAATGTTTGACACCCAGTGATGATGCTTTAGGAGGACAATTCCTGCAAGCGATGTCGTCCAACCGAAAGGATAATACACTACTCGGCAGATATTTAGAAGTATGGCAGGGAGTCTAACCCTCATAGTCAGTCGTTCCACTCTGAACTAGGACCATCTGTGAGGAAGGAGACTGAGGAGAAAGTATTAATTGGACTTTCATGGAGAAGGGTGTGTTGTAGTGTTCTAGAGAGAGAGAGAGAGAGGTTGTCTCGAATGCGATTAGCTGTCTTGTTGAAATTAAACACAGGCCAATCATGAAACCAGGGACAAAGTAGCCCATTGTCCTCCACATCCCCTGCAGATCTCTCTCTCCCTCGCTCCTCTGTTTCTCTGTCTTTCTCTGACAGCTTTTGTTCCGCCTATCATCTCCAGACCCTGTCCTTTTTTTAGAGACAGACAAACAGAAGAGAGAGGGGGGTGGGGGGGGGGTGCAGTGTGTGAAAAGAGGGAGCACTCAAATCCCAATGGCTCTGGGGGGCTGTCAGAACTGATAGTACTCTATCACTTGCGAACGGAGGTGCAAAATTGGGCTGAGCCGAGCGTTGCGCGAAGCAAAGGATGATGGTCCTTCTGTCCACTGGAGCCTGACTGACAGAGATGGAGGGGAGACAGAAGGAAGGAGGGTGTCTCCAGTCGAATCTCCAGGTGTAACTACAAAAACTCCTCCAAAAATCACCAATGTAGTTAGAAACGCCAACAATAACGCTACTGAATAAAACACCTATAAAGAAACTCACTATTAATAATAATAATAACTGGTAATGAATTCTCAATATTCTATTCTGTTTATTATATTCATATTACATTTACTTTGGGCTTCTATGTTCTAGCATATCCTACCATTAGTGTGTTATTTAGGGAAGACAGCAAGAGTAACAGCAGTCATTGGTGACAATGTTTTGCCAGGCTTCTGTATGAGTATGCTGGTTGTGATGGACAGCCCTCTTAACTGTCACATCGAGGTATCGGGGAACAATGGCCTTGTCTAAGAGGAGAGGGTTAGCGATGCTACCACGGCTTTCACAAAGAACAAACAAAGTTTGTTGTGCTGTTGGCAAGACCGTCCAAAACAACTGTTGTCACTTTTGACCCTAAGACATTTCACACTTCACACATTTCATACCCAGGACAAGTCCACTCCACTCCAACCTCTAAACATCTGAGATGATGACATAGCTTCCTGAATCGTTTCATAAAGTAGTTTACCTAATGCATGTACAGTGTTTGCACATTATGTCTCTTTAGTTGACGTGTTCAACAATCTGACTCTTGTACAGACAGAGCGCTATAGGGGAAAGGTTGTGTTTGAGCATCTACATGTCAAATGTAAATATACTGTACATAACCATATCACATACAACTGATGCATCCCGTTGCGTTGTATTCATGTGTAAAGCAGGAAACCGTTTTTAGTGCTTTAGTACTGAATATGACATCCATATGGTTATGCCGTGACAAAGATGAAAGCCCAGCTCCTGTTTTACAAGTGTAGAAAGGCCGTATGACCTTTCACACCGCAGGCGAGAGGAGTCACACTCTGTCTGACCTTCCCACTCCTCTTTGGTGTGCTGCTGGTTACAAGTCAAGTCACAGGAAAATCACTTTGGATACCAGACAAATACATGTCAACTTTGTGTCATGAATATTACCTCTCAAATAAAGTAATTCATGCATACAGCTACGTATGTATTCCTTTATATGCATGGGAATGAGTTGAAAGACAGAGAGCTGGAATACCCTGGGACAATTTGACCCACTATATCAGTCAAAAACTTCCTGAATAATTAGGCATGACATTTGAAGTTGAATATCTTACAAAATGTCATTCTATTTGAGAATCTGTTGATGATTGACCCTTGAAACTTTACATATTTTGTGATCTAATTCTACAGTAAGCCAAATCTATTAAAAATATACACTGAGTGTACGAAACACCTCCCTAATATTGAGTTGCCCCTTGCCTTTTGCCCTCAGAATATCCTCAATTCGTTCCGCAAGGATGCTGGCCCATATTGACTCCAATAATTTTTTATTTTACCTTTATTTAACTAGGTAAGTCAATTAAGAACAAATTCTTATTTTCAGTGCCTTGTTCAGGGGCAGAACGACAGATTTTTACCATGTCAGCTTGGGGATCTTCGATCTTGCAACTTTTCGGTTACTAGTCCAACGCTCTGACCACTAGGCTACCTGCCGCCCCCCACGCCCCAATGCTTCCCACAGTTGTGTCAAGTTGGCTGGATGTCCTTTGGGTTGTGGACCATTCTTGATACACACGGTAAATTGTTGAGGGTGAAAATAAAATAAAAATCAAATACACATGTTTAGCAGATGTTATTGCGGCTGTAGCGAAATGCTTGTGTTTCTAGCTCCAACATTGCAGTAATATCTAACAATTCACAACAATGCACACAATACACGCACTACACACAACCTAAAAGTAAAAGAATGGAATTAAGGAATATATAAATATTAGGATGAGCAATGTCGGAGTGGCATTAACTAAAATACAATAGAATACAGTATATACATACAGTATGAGATGAGTAAAGCAAAAATATGTGAACATTATTAGTGACAAATCCCTGGAGCGTTGCAGTTCTTGATACAAACTGGTGCGCCTGGCACCTACTACCATACCCCTTTCAAAGGTACTTAAATATTTTGTCTTGCCCATTCACCCTCTGAATGGCACAAATACACAATGCATTGTCTGAAGACTTTAAAATCCTTTGTTAACATGTCTCCTCCCCTTCATCTACACTGAATGAAATGGATTTAACAAGTGACATTTATAAGGGATTATAGCTTTCACCTGGATTCACCTGGTCAGTCTATGTCATGGAAAGAGCAGGTGTCTTTAATGTTTGTTCACTCAGTGTAAATGTGTGTACACTAATACTGTACCACACCTGCATCCTGGATAAAGCCATATTATGGTGTGTACATTCCATCAGTACTTCAGTACTTTTCATCAGTACTACAGTAATTTCCATCAGTACTTTCCATCTGTACTTAGTAATGTGTTCTTGGTTTCCAGGGAATCGGTAGTTGATTTACCCTGAGCACCCCCTAGCCATGTCACACATGGCCTGGACGCCTAAAAGCATCACTGTTTCCAGAATCTGTCCCTAACCAGTTTTTGCAGCTCACAAGTCGTCTATAGCCTACCTCATCCCACTGGGCACAGACGTCATTTCATCATCTAGTTTTGATTTACATTTGGTTGACTTGTCAACTAATGTGAATTCAACATGAAAACAACAAAAATGACACCATGTCATAGGATTTAGGTAAAAAATACGAAATTCTCTTTCCAACTTTCCACTGTGATTAAACGTCATCACATTACATTTTTTGTTGTTGAAATTACATGGAAAAAACGTTGATTCAACCAGTTTTTGCCCAGTGGGATCCAGTCTTATCCAGTCTGATCCATCCACACCCTCTTTTTCAATCTGATACTTTTTTCCTTTGCCCACACCCCTGTCTACCCTCCTTTCCCTGTCACCACCCCACCCCACCCCCTTCCCCTCCTCATCATCCACCCCTGTGTCCTCTAACCACTTGACACCTTTTCAGATTCATCCCATCATTTGGCAGACAGTGTGTGTTTCACCCGTGGGCCACAATGCAGCAATCCCCGCGCAAATCAATGGCAGATAAATCAATGCTATCTCTTTTTTCCATGCCTCTGCTGCCATAAAAACATTTTCTGTTACTTTGGTGTTTGAGAAGACTTGAATTTCGCTCAATTAAACCCCAGTTGACTTTGCCTGGGGAGCAAATTGTAACAGGGCAAGGCTTGTATCTGAGTAACAGACAGCAAATCCCTGCCAAAGCTTAGACAAACACTATTTATGAGGTGCCCCATGAAAAAAAGGAACTGGGACTTGATGTCTTTGGAGGTTAGATCTACTCTCACTAATGTTATTGCAAAGTTGAAATACAATTGCTGAGTCAAAGATATAAGTTCTCTCTTGTGAAATAATGTCTCTCATATATTTCAATGAGACTAATCTGGATAAAAATGGGAAACCATAGCCACCTCCCTAGATTTACAGTAGTGGCCTATCCAATATTAGCCAGATGGCCACCCAAAAAACTCAAATAGGAAAATAGCTGTAGCTGTACCCAGGCCATTTCGGATCAGTATCATTTAGGGAGAAAACAACCGTTACCAGTGCATTGCATGGGGGAAGATTTACTTCCAGGTCTCTTGGCAGGGAAATGTTCAATGGGATCTGCTAGGCCTATCATCAGGCCTTTATGGCACAGATGCAGATATCATTGGGAATAATTTCCAGCTGATGCACAAGCTCAGACATATTATTTTGAAACCTATATTTAATATAGCCACACAGAAAATGATCCACTGTGATATTGTGCTTGTCTCCTGTATACATAATTCATTATTTGTATGTGTCCTCATGTTACCTTGGGGGATTGGAACAGCTAAGTGTTTTCACATCGCAGTTGTGTCCATTCTTTGGCGTATTGGGCGTATTCTAATAAAACTGAGTAAACATGCTTTGAATATTTGTTGAGAATTAACAGTTGAGTCATCTGCTTATCAGCTAATCAAATAGCTTGCTTGCGTGCCTCGCTTGGGCACAACAGTGCTCTGCTTGAGTATTTTTCAATTTATAAGATATTGAGTTGATTGACTGGCTGTATTCAATGTACACTGTTCGTCGAGATAGGATTGTTTCTCACAAACCAGCCAGATCCTTCAATAAAGAAAGCGCATGACAACTGGAGGGTGACGAGAAGGGAGGAACAATTAGAGCCCACCCGCTGGACAAAAACTGGTTGAATCAATGTTTTTTTCCACATCATTTCAACCCTCCCAAAAAAGTCCATGTTATGATGTTGAATCAACGTGGAAAACTGATTGGATTTGCAAAAAGTCATCAACGTAAAGGAATTTTGTATTTTTTTCACCCAACTTTTAACCAAAATCCAATGACATGGTGCATTTTTTTGTTGATTTCACTTACAGTTAACGTTAGTTGACAACTCAACCAAATAGAAATCTTAACCAGATGTTGAACTGGCATCTGTGCCCAGTGAGCAGTGACTAACTACCTAGAGGATGATACCCAGAGAGTAGTGTCCAGTGTCAGACCACATAAAAGACCACATAGTGTATGTATTCTCCAAAGAGACGTTACTTTTTAGCCCACTGAGACTAGCATGAAAGTGCAAGTCATACAGAGTATTTTCAAGGGAAGGGCCAGGACAGCCAGTAACATAGCATGGAACTGCCAGTGCAAGGGGGATTGGTGAGCAATCAGATAGGGCAGAATTGATGACCTGGCTCAGGGTGGATTTCTGGAAGAACGGGCTGCCACAGCGAGGTAATACTTTCAGGCTCTTATCGGCACTGGCATAAGCTGAGGGCTGCATCACCCACTTCCCAGCGTCAGCTTATTATGAGAGGCCATGATGTGATTGCCTGTACTGCTTTTGTGTGTTCCAGCAGGGTCTGTATGTGTGTGCCAGGCTGCCGGCTGGACAGAGTGCTTGTGGAGATGCCCTCACGTCACTCACTGCAAACTCCATGTAGCTCCCTATGTTCATAGATAGTTAGTTTCCTAAATGTGGAATGCATTTTAGCAAGCAGAATTCCAATGATGGATAGACTAGAAGGTGTTGGGGTCAAATTCAAGTGGACAGAGTACGTTATTTAATTTACATATTTATTGTGGATGCTACATGTAATAAGATGTCTTAATTAAAGTATTTCAAAAAATGGGAAAGGTTAACAGATGGTTTTTAATATGTGGTTTGGGTTGCTCTCTCCTATGTTGCCAGGCTATGCCTATTTAGTGTTCACAGCAGCAGGCTCTGGCATTTGTTTGAAAAATGGTGAAAACCATGAGACAGTTTGTTACATATATAGGCTAATTGTAATAAGAGTTTAAAGCACACAATAGGCCTACATTTACTGTATATGGCTTCTCCTTCGTAAATTAGGAGACCCTTATGAGGGCTTTATTATGCCTATAATAAAGAGAGAATGGTCAAGCCTTGTATTCCGTTTATTATAGGGGCTATAATAAACGGATTCACGTTTGTTATTTACAATGTGCAGTCTAGGCGCCTAGACTGAATCTCTGCATTCTAGGCAACTAGTCTACTAATTTCATTAAATTGGATAGATTTTCCGCGAATAAACAACGTGGTTTCAATAAAGACGCCTGGACGCTGACGGCGTCACCGTGGTAACAATCCTCAATTACCAATGATAGGCTAACCCGTGCAAACGTTTCAATTCCCTCAGTGCAATGATTGGTTGGTGGGCGGTCTGAAGAGCTGGGAGAGTCTGCATCGTTCCGGTTATTGTCAGTTTGGGCAGCTCGGCATACGGAGAGGACAGCATCTCGAAGCGCAGTGAGCTGCCTGAAACAGACTAACATTATCGATATCGCTTGGTATTTAGATGAAAGAGAGGAACAACGCAGAGGAATGTTTAGAGCTTGTTTTGTCACCTCAATTGGAAATCCGAGTCTGTAACCGGGAGGACAGAGGTTTCTGATAGGCTCTAGCCCAGACATCGCCAGAGAAAGTGTAAAAGACGAAAAGAGCTTCATCGCCCAGGATTTAATTGCACCTATTCATTTATTTCCAACAACTGCATTTGTTTCAAAGCCAAGCTTTGGAATCTGTACGGTTACTCGGTGCCATAGACTACGTTGAAACATTTTGTCTACTTGACAAATCCAGATTGATTAGACTAAATAGGCGAAACACTTTGCCTATAGCCTAAACTATATCAATTATTTTGGATTGACAATTCTGTTTTGTGACAAGGCTTTTTGGAGATATTATCCAGGAAACGAGGAGAAGAAAGAACACGAAAGCGGATAATTTTGACAGGCTACTTTGTTTCGGAGGGCGAAAGGTTGAGTATGCTATGCGTTAGGTGAAACCACCGTTTAACTGGAGAGATTGACACGCAACGCTCCTGGATTTGCCGATTTTAATACACCGTCGTCCAGTCCAGGAAACGAAACGTATCAGTTACAATATCGTTCCTTGACAGAAAGGGCAATTATCTTAACTATTGGGTTTTCCGGTTTGGAATCTGATTCACTCTACTGAAAAGGGCAGAATAAACTGTATTGCTGATCAACGACGAGTGGTTTTGTGGTTTTGGAGAGTGGGATGAAACGTTTTTGATTACTCTCTGGACGGCAACGCTCTGAAAGCAGACTGCTCAACGCCAGTTAACCTGCATGGGATTCTAGTCTGCAATACGAAACAATTTATGGTAAATATGTTCCCCTTTCTAACTAAATCTTCACCTGCCAAAACCATATCTGCCTAGTAATAAATTCATCGCTTGCGTAAATTTGGGATTTTGTTGCAGCCTAATGGCAGTTTGGGTCATTTGGCGACATGTCCGCATATCATAATTGATGGATGGAGTGAAGGACATCACAGTGTATAACAATTGATGGATAGTGTTGTAAGAAAATAGAATGAGGATGTAAAATGCTCGGTCTACGGTGCATAGATGTTGATAGGATTCTGGGATAGGATAGCTAGAAAACCTTTGTTTTCATGCATAGTCTAACCTACAATAAAGGAAGCGTTGTAAAATCGATGTCAGTTACTGAATGGCTTTAGGATCTGCTTTGATGTGTAGTATTTCATGGATTGGGAGCAATTAAGTATATTGCCGGGAAGTGGGCTATGCAAGCAAGGCACTGGCACAGTAGGCTCAGAATTAGGGTGTGAAATTCCTTTCTGTATGCCCCCATGCGTCATATAATTTTTAATCAGCCGTGGGTAAATATAGTTTCACCGGAAATTAATGATTTCCCCATAAGTGTAACTGGCGCTGCGTTTCTGTAAATAGTTCATGTCATACACTGATGTTGATCAGAGCTCTCCGATGTTCTCTTCCTCAAATGAAAGAGCATCACCAGTGAGTAATTCCTCAGAACTTTTTCAGTTGGTCCTTGTAACCTATGCCTAGTGTTACCGGTAGGCCTACCACTGTCCCATTCGATGTAGCTATTAAGTATAAACTATGCCAGAGTACATGTGCCTAAGAACAGTTTCCAAGACTAAATCCGCAGTTTGACTATCTCTAATCTAAAATGGGGAAATCGTCCGAATGTTTCAGATTAAAGCAATTGTTCATGAGAGGGCGTGCTAAACGATTTATTTTTTAGAACCGCTGTGCTGCGGTCATAGGTTTTGAAGCATGGCCGTGTAGGCTACTTTAGATTAGCACAGCGTGCTAAAGTCGTTTAACACAACTTTGAGTATACAATAGCTTTCCCACAAAGGGTTACCAAAGTATTAAATACATTTTGATAAATGTATTCATAGGCTACTATTTCATCCCTCAACAAAAATATAGGCCTAGTCCCGATACATCTATAGATGCTAGCCAAACCTGCTGGCCATTCATTCAATCAGTTAGCTAGGTTGTTTGAGATGGACCCATTTTTTGTTCTATATCCATGGATGCAGCCAGTCGTACTTTCTTAATGGCAACGCTCTTACAGTGGCTTGCGAAAGTGTTCACCCCCTTGGCATTTTTTCCTATTTTGTTCTCTTACAACCTGGAATAATTTTTTTTTTGGGGGGGTTTGTATCATTTGATTTACACAGCATGCCTACCACTTTGAAGAAGCCAAATATTTTTTCTTGTGAAAGTAAAAACAGAACTTGAGCGTGCATAACTATTCACCCCCCCCCCCCTCCCCAAAAAGCAATACTTTGTAGAGCCACCTTTTGCAGCAATTACAGCTGCAAGTCTCTTGGGGTATGTCTCTATAAACTTGGCACATCTAGCCACTGGGATTTTTGCCCATTTTTCAAGGCAAAACTGCTCCAGCTCCTTCAAGTTGGATGGGTTATGCTGGTGTACAGCAATATTTAAGTCATACCACAGATTTTCAATTGGATTGAGGTCTGGGCTTTGACTGGGCCATTCCAAGACAGTTAAATGTTTCCCCTTAAACCACTCAAGTGTTGCTTTAGCATTATGCTTAGGATCATTGTCCTGCTGGAAGGTGAACCTCTGTCCCAGTCTCAAGTCTCCCTCACTTTCCCTGTATTTAGCGCATCCATCATTCCTTTAATTCTGACCAGTTTCCCAGTCCTTGCCGATGAAAAACATCCCCAGAGCATGATACTGCCACCACCATGCTTCACTGTGGGGATGGTGTTCTCGGGGTGATGAGAGGTGTTGGGTTTGTGCCAAACATAGTGTTTTCCTTGATGGCAAAAAAGCTTAATTTTAGTCTCATCTGACCAGAGTACCTTCTTCCATATGTTTGGGGTGCACGTTTGGCGAACACAACGTGTTTGCTTATTTTTTTTCTTTAAGCAATGGCCACACTCTGGCCACTCTTCCGTAAAGCCCAGCTCTCTGGAGTCTATGGCTTAAAGTGGTCCTATGGACAGATACTCAAATCTTCGCTGTGGAGCTTTACAGCTCCTTCAGGGTTATCTTAGGTGTCTTTCTTGCTTCTCTGATTAATGCCCTCCTTGCCTGGTCTGTGGGTTTTGGTGGGCGGCTCACTCTTGGCAGGTTTGTTGTGGTGCCATATTCTTTCCATTTTTTAAATAATGGATGTAAGGGTGCTCTGTGGGATGTTCAAAGTTTCATTATTTTTTTTTTATAACCCAACCCTGATATGTACTTCTCCACAACTTTGGCCCACCTGTTTGGAGAGCTCATGCCTTGCTTAGTGGTGTGGCAGACACTGGGGCTTTTCAGAACAGGTGCATATATATATATACTGAGATCATGTGACACTTAGATTGCACACAGGTTGACTTTATTTAACTAATTATGTGACTTCTGAAGGTAATTGGTTGCACCAGATCTTATTTAGGGGCTTCATAGCAAATGGGGTGAATACATATGCACGCACCACTTTTCCGTTTTTTTTTTG
Organism: Salvelinus sp. IW2-2015; assembly: GCF_002910315.2. Lineage (NCBI taxonomy): Eukaryota > Metazoa > Chordata > Actinopteri > Salmoniformes > Salmonidae > Salvelinus > Salvelinus sp. IW2-2015. The sequence continues at coordinate 8,430,384 of NC_036872.1, forward strand.
TTGGATTATTTTTTAAACAAGTGATTTGTTTTCATTTCACCAATTTGGACTATTTTGTGTATGTCCATTACATGAAATCCAAATAAAAATCAATTTAAATTCGTTTGTAATGCAACAAAATAGGAAAAATGCCAAGGGGGATGAATATTTTTGCAAACTATCTAGCCAACTGCGGCCAACATAGTTATGTCAAACCGTGCAGCTAGAATAACAGCAAAGTAGCTGCATTTACTTTCGTTTGACCTGTTTTTCTATTGACACTTCTTTGTACATGGGTCATTTGAAAAGTTTTCAGACCCCTTGGCTTTTTCCACATTTTGTTACGTTACAGCCTTATTCTAAAATGTATTAATTAAAACTTAAGGCTAGGTGTTCCGCTAGCGGGACACCTGCCGACAACATCCGGTGAAATTGGAGGGTGCGCAATTCAAATAAATATTCGGAATGTTAAACATTCATGAACATACAAGTGTCTTATATCATTTAAAAGCTTAACTTCTTGTTAATCAAGCTGCCGTGTCAGATTCCAAAAAGGCTTTAGGGCGAAAGCATACCATGCGATTGTCTGAGGACGGTGCGCCACATCAACATATTTTTCAACCAGCACAGGCTTCACAAAATCACAAATGGCGATTTAAATAAATTACTTACCTTTGAAGATCTTCCTCTGTTTGCAATCCCAAGTGTTCCAGCTACAACATGAATGGTTGTTTTGTTTGATAAAATCCTTCTTTATATCCCAAAAAGTCTGTTTAGTTGGCGTCATTGATTTCAGTAATCCACTCGTTCAACATGCAGACAAAGGAGTCCCCAAAAAGCTACCGCTAAACTTCGTCCAAACAAGTCAAACGACATTTCTATTTAATCTTCAGGTACTCTAAAATGTAAATAAACTATAATATTTCATACGGAAAGTAGTATGTTCAATAGGAAAGGAAAATTCATAAGCGCGCGCCCTCTCCCTCGCACGCCGAAATACTGATTTTCTTCAGGTGGTCCCCTAACAAAAACTCAATACTTGTTCGTTTTTCAAAAAAGAATCCTGAAACCTTGAATAAAGAATGACATCTAGTGGAATCCATAGGATTTTCAATCTCGGAGGCGGATGTACATAGAAACAATAGGTTTCCATAATAAGAGCCTGGGAGCTAAAAATAAAATAATTCTGGTTGGATTTTCTTGGGATTTTCGCCTGCCATATCAATTCTGTTATAGTCTCAGACATTATTTTAAGTTTTAGAAACGTTAAACTGTTTTCTATCCAATGCTACCAATTATATGCTTATCCTGGCTTCTGGGCCTGAGTAACAAGCAGTTTACTTTGGGCACATCAGTCAGCAGAAATTAGACCTTAGCCCTTAACCTTCTTGTCAATCTACATACAATACCCCATAATGAAACAGGTAACCTAGTGTTTACAGCGTTGGGCCAGTAACTGAAAGGTCACCGAGCTGACAAGGTAAAAATCTGTCATTCTGCCCATGAACAAGGCAGTTAACCCACTGTTCCTAGGCCGCCATTGTAAGTAAGAACAAAATCTTAAATGACTTGCCTGGTTAAATAAAAATGAATGAATAAATAAAAGACAACGCGAAAATGGGGTTGTGGCAAATTTTTGCTAATTTTATTTAAAAATAAAACATACCTTATTTACATGAGTATTCACTCTTTTCTATGAGACTCGAAATTGAGCTCAGGTGCATCCTGTTTCCATTGAGCATCCTTGATATGTTTTTCCAACTTGATTGGACATGATTGGGAAAGGCACACACCTGTCTATATAAGGTCCCACAGTTGACAGTGCAAAAACCAAGCCCTGAGGTCGAATGAATTGCCCGCAGAGCTCCGAGAMAGGATTGTGTCGAGGCACAGATCTGGGGAAGGGTACCAAATTTTTTTTGCATCATTGAAGGTCCCCAAGAACACAGTGGTCTCCATCATTCTTAAATGGAAGTTGGAACCACCAAGAATCTTCCTAGAGTTGGCCACCTGGCCAAACTGCGCAATCGGGGGAGAAGGGCCTTGGTCAGGGTGGTAACCAAGAACCCGATGGTCACTCTAAAAGAGCTCCAGAGTTACTTTGTGGAGATGAGAACCTTTCAGAAGGACAACCATCTCTGCAGCACTCCACAAATCAGGACTTTACTGTAGAGTGGCCAGACGGAAGCCACTCCTCAGTAAAAAGCACATGACAGGCCGCTTGGAGTTTGTCAAAAGGCACCTAAAGGACTCTCAGACCATGAGAAACAAGATTGACAGATAGGGCAGCTCTGCTTCTAGCTCCTAAGCAACTTTGCAGTATTTTGTTTTTGTGTGTTATTTCTTACATTATGAGCCCAGGAAATGTTTTGTTTTATTGCAAAATAACTTTTGGATGTCAGAGCAGCGGTAACTCACCAGCATTATGACCGGGAATATGACTTTCCTGAATTGGATCCTTTGTTCGTAACCCCCCGGGCAATTGAACTGATTCCAGAGGCTGAGTCAAAACACCACCGGTGGAAAAGAGGTATTCGGAGTGGACTTTCTAGTCCGACTAAGGAGGTGCGCACACCATCCACCTCTTCTTAGTAAATTACTTGCTAATGTTCAGTCTCTGGATAATAAAGTAGATGAGCTCAGGGTGAGAATTTCCTTCCAGAGAGACATCAGGGATTGTAACATAATCTGTTCCAAGGAAACATGACTCTCCCAGGATATTCTGTCTTTGTCCATACAGCCAGCTGGGTTCTCACTATATCGCGCAGACAGGAATGAAGAACTCTCCGGGAAGAAGAAAGGCAGGGGTGTATGTTTCATGATTAACCACTCATGGTGTGATTGTGATAACATACAGAAGCTCAAGTCATTTTGTTCAGCCGACCTAGAATACCTCCCAAGAGAATTCTCTTTGGTTATAGTCACAGCCGTGTATATTACCCGTCAAGCTGATACCACAACGGCTCTCAAAGAACTCCCCTGGACTTCATGCAAACTGGAAACCACATATCCCGAGGCCGTATTTATTGTAGCTGGGGGATTTTAACAAAGCAAATTTGAGGAAAACGCTACTGAAGTCCTATCAACACATTGACTGTAGTACGTGCGCTGCTAAAACACTCGACCAGTGCTACTTCAACTTCCAGGATGCCTACAAGGCCCTCCCCCACCCTCCCTTCGGCAAATCTGATCACGGCTCCATTTTGCTCCTCCCTTCCTATAAGCAGAAACTCAAACAGGAAGTACCCGTGCTAAGGACTATTCAATGCTGGTCTGACCAATCGGAATCCACGCTTTAATATTGTTTTGATCACGCGGAATGGGATATGTTCCGGGTAGCCTCTGGGAATAACATTGACAAATACACAGATACGGTGACTGAGTTTATCAGGAAGTGTATAGGAGATGATGTACCCACTGACTATTAAAATCTACCCTAACCAGAAATCGTGGCTAGATGCCAGCATTCGTGCAGGACTGAAAGCCCGAACCACCGCATTTAACCATGGCAAGGTGAATGGGAAAATGGTAGAATACAAACAGTGTAGTTGTTCCCTCAGTAAGGCAATCAAACAGGCAAAACGTCAGTATAGATACAAAGTGGAGTTGCAAATCAACGGCTCAGACACACAAGACTCATGTGGCAGGGTCTACAGACAATCACGGACTACAAAGAGAAAACCAGCCACGTCGCGGACACCGACGTCTTGCTTCCGGACAAGCTAAACACCTTCGCCCGCTTTGAGGATAACAGTGCCACGACGCGTCCCATTACCAAGGACTGTGGGCACTCCTTCTCTGTGGGCTCCTTTTTTGTGGCTGACGTGAGTAAGACATTTAAGTGTGTTAACCCTCGCAAGGCTGCCAGCCCAGAAGGCGTCCTCAGAGCATGCGCAGACCAGCTGGCTGGATTGTTTACGGACATATTCAATCTCTCCCTATCCCAGTCTGCTGTACCCACTTGCTTCAAGATGTCCACCATTGTTCTTGTACCCAAGAAAGCAAAGTTAACTGAACTAAATCATTTTTGCCCCGTTGCACTCACTTCTGTCATCAGGAAGTGCTTTGAGGCTAGTTTAGGGATCATATCACCTCTACCTTACCTGTCACCCTAGACCCACTTCAATTTGCTTACCGCCCCAATAGGTCCACAGACGATGCAATTGCCAACGCTCTGCACACTACTCTATGCCATCTGGACAAGAGGAATACCTATAAGAATGCTGTTAATTGACTATAGCTCAGCATTCAACACCATAGTACCCTCCAAGCTCATCATTAAACTCGGGGCCCTGGGTCTGAACCCCGCCCTGTGCAACTGGGTCCTGGACTTCCTGACGGGCCACCCCCAGGTGGTGAAGGTAGGAAACAACACCTCCACTTTGCAGATCCTCAACACAGGGGCCCCACAAGGGTGCATGCTCAGCCCCCTCTTGTTCTCCCTGTTCACCCATGATGGTGTGGCCACGCACCCCTCCAACTCAATCATCAAGTTTGCAGACGACACAACAGTAGTAGGCCTGATTACCAAAAATGACGAGACAGCCTAGAGAGAGGAGGTGAGGGCCCTGGGTGTGTGGTGCACGGAAAATAACCTCTCACTCAATGTCGACAAAACAAAGGAGCTGATCTTGGACTTCAGGAAACAGCAGAGGGAGCACGCCCCTATCCACATCGTCGGGACCGCAGTGGAGCAGTTGGAAAGCTTCAAGTTCCTCGGTGTACACATCACTGACGATCTGAAATGGTCCACCCAGACAGTGTGGTGAAGGCGCAACAGAGCCTCTTCAACCTCAGGATGGTGAAAAAATTTGACTTGGCACCTAAAACCTTCAAACTTTTACAGATTCACAATAGAGAGCCTCCGGTCGGGCTGTATCACCGCCTGGTATGGCAACTGCACCGCCCGCAACCGTAGGGCTCTCCAGAGGGTGGTGCGGTCTGCCCAACGTGTCACTGGGGGCAAACTACCTGCCCTCCAGGACACCTACAGCACACGATGTCACAGGAAGGACAAATGGATAATCAAGGACAACAACCACCCGAGCCACTGCCTGTTCACCCCGCTATCATCTAGAAGGTGAGGTCAGTACAGGTGCATCAAAGCGGGGACCGAGAGACTGAAAACAGCTTCCTATCTATAGGCCATCAGACCGTTAAATAGCCATCACTAGGCGGCTTCCACCCAGTTACGTAACCCTGCACCTTAGAGGCTGCTGCCCCATATACATAGACTTAATCACTGATCACTTTAATAATGTTTACATATTTTTGCTTTTACTCATCTCATGTATATACTGTATTCTATTCTACTGTATTTTAGTCTATGCCACTCCAACATCGCTCATCCTAATATATATATATATATATTCCTTAATTCCGTTCTTTTAATTTTAGGTTGTGTGTATTGTTAGATATTATTGCACTGTTGGAGCTAGAAACACAAGTATTTCTAAATGTGTATGTGACAAATTTGATTTGAACTCATTGGCCTGAATGCCAAGCGTCACGTCTGGAGGTAACCTGGCACCATTCCGATGGTGAATTATGGTGGTGGCAGGGATTGGGAGACTAGTCAGGATAAAGGGAAAGAGGAACGGAGCAGAGTACAGAGAGATCCTTGACGAAAACCTGCTCCAGAGTGCTCAGGACCTCAGACTGGGGTGAAGGTTCACCTTCCAACAGGAAAACGACCCTAAGCACACAGCCAAGACACTGCAGGAGTGGCTTCGGGACAAGTCTCTGAATGTCCTTGAGTGGCCCAGCCAGAGCCCGGACTTGAACCCGATCGAACATCTCTGGAGAGACCTGAAAATAGCTGTACAGCAACACTCCCCATCCAACCTGACAGAGCTTAACTGGATCGGCAGAGAAGAATGTGAGAAACTCCCCTAATACAGGTGTGCCAAGCTTGGTAGCTTCATACTCAAGAAGGCTCGAGGCTGTAATCCTTGCCAAAGGTGCTTCAAAGTACGGAGTAAATGGTCTGAATACTTTCCGAATTATGCCGATTCATAATTTCAACTAGCTGAGAAAAGATGACAGTCTTGTCCTGACACGTACATTCTCAGCAGGACAGTGGAGATCGAATTTCAATATTGGAACAATGTTGCAAAATGTTTGTCAGGATGTTTGTTGTCTGTAATGTTTCTACAAACCACCGTTGTTGCGACAGTCTCGCGTCTAACAGCCGTGTCCATATTTCCTCGACACCAGCTTCTCTGGCATTATTTAAGTAATAATGCCTGTGTTTTGGAGGATATATTGACACGGGTGTTAGACCCGTTCATACAATATGTTACCAACACATTGACATTTTCGTAAATGTTATTTTGATGAATTTATTCATACTATTTCATCCTTTTTAATGCTCTAATTACGTTGGTAACCAGTTTATAACAGCAATAATGCACCTTGGGGGTTTGCGGTATATGGCCATGAACAGCCCTTAGCTGTGGTATGTTGGCCATATACCACACCCCCTTGTGCCTTACTGCTTAATTAGAACGTGTTGTAAACAGCATGTGCTGACAGGAAACATTTATATTATATTTTTTTATCTGTTTAGGATTTAACATGGGGACCATTAGGGCGCACACGCACACACACCAGAGGCGGCTGGTGGGAGGAGCTATAGGAGGACAGGTTGATTGCAATGTTTGGAATTGAATCAATGGAATGGAATCAAATGCGTTGTTTCCATGTGTTTGGTTCCATTTCAGCCATTACAATGGACACACAAACCCTAATTTAAGCAAATAGTTTTTTTTTCCCAATGTGGAAATCCTGAAGTTTGTGGCTAGCTAATACGCCTGGATAATCCATTTATTCATAGACCACTTCAGGCCTTAGATACTTTAAGCAATCTCTGCATTGTTTCAGTGGCTGGATAGTGGAGAAGCCTTCAGTTGAGCAGAGTGAAGCTTTTCCCTTCCCTCGCTTGCTCATTGATAATCTAACATGGGGCCCCTCTACATCCAGGGCCAGGCTCCTAGAGTCACCAGCCCTGTGCGGCACCTGCTATAGCATAGCACGGCGCCTGTTTGCTACTATTGAATAAAACATTGGGTGATGTATGAGGCCGAGGCTTCACCTGAGGGGGCAGAGCCGCCTCATTTACTTCCTCCACTCGGCGTCTACGACCCGCTGAGCAAATTGTGTTCATATTAGCGCTGCGGCTGCTCTTCACCGAAAACAAATAGTCTCCCCAGCATAATCCTTACCTTAACTCAACATGATGGTTGGGGATGGTAGCTGGGGAGGATGGGGCTAGCTACTGGTGCTAGAAGGACAGCCTAATATGTAGGCTAGGTCAGTGATTTACCTCCTGGATTTTGTTTTGGCTCTTTAAAAAAAACTAAATATCATGACTCTTACTGGCTCTGAAGGCTGAAAATAAACATGGTGGCCTTAAAGTGTTTACTTAGGAATTGGGATTTTGATACTAAGTATCCTGACATATTTTATTCAAAAATAAATATCCCAGCTGATTGTTTTTACTGTAGTAATCTCATTCACAGGATTCTAAACCCATAAAGAAAATAACTAAAGCAAGGTTTCTATTGTAATTTTTTAAAATTTTTATAAATTCAATTAATCCTTAATTGAAACCATAACAAAGAAATCTCCCTGCCCCTGTTGGGCTAAAATGCTGAGGGATTGGCCTGGAGAAATGTAACCACTCTCAAAATCAGACAGCACTATGGATTAATGCACTGGCCATCAATGGTATTAAATGTATAGTTTGAACCATGTTTTGAGGCTGTACAGTGTTTTGTTTACATTTCAGAGTAAAACATTTTTGGTTCTGATGGGGTACAACAGTTAAACTAAGCGGTTGAGGCATTTCTATTCTTCAAGTATGAATTGGCATACAGTGTCTTCAGAAAGTATTCACATTCCTTGACTCTAACAGAATAAAATGTGTGTTACAGCCAGAATTTAAAATTGATTAAATTAATACCCCATAATGTCAGTGTTTAGCGTGATTTTTTTTTTCTCTACCCCACACACACAATTATCTGTAAGATCCCTCAAAAATATTGTAGTTGCTCCACAATACTAACCTAATTGACAGTGAAAATAATGAAAGACATATTCCAAAACATGCATCATGTTTGAAACAAGGCACTAAAGTAATACTTCAAAAAATGTAGCAAAGCAATTCACTATTTGTCCTAAATACAAAGTGTTATGTTTGGGGCAAATCCAATGCAACACTTTACTGGGCATCACTTTCCACCGTTTCAAGCATAGTGGTGGCTGCACCATGTTATGGGTATGCTTGTAATTGACTGGGGAATTTTTCAGGATAAAAAAATACATGGAATGGAGCGAAGCACAGGCAAAATCCTAGAGGAATACTTGGTTCAGTCTGCTTCCACCAGACACTGGGAGATGAATTCACCTTTCAGCAGGACTATAACCTAAAACACAAGGCGATTTACACAAAGACTCACAGCTGTAATCGCTGCCAAAGGTTATTCTGCAATGTATAGACTTAGGAGTGTGAATACTTATCTAAATGAGATATTTATGTATTTAATTTAATTTAATTTTATTATGGGGTGTTCTGTGTAGATGGGTGAGGGGGAAAAAATATGTATTTTTTTTCAGGCTGTAGTCGAGGGCTATGAATACTTTCTGAAGGCACTGTATATCGTTAATTTATACAGTAAGTACAAAAAGGCATGTATGAACCTAAATATTCTAGCTGTGGTCGAATGATCAAAGCACTCTAGTGGTCTCACGAGTGGAATGTTATTCATATTTTTCATAATGAATCAACATTTATTTTTTAAACTCAGAACATCCGGTGTTTCTATGTCAAATTGTTTTGTTATATTTCAGTCTTCTGTAATGTATATAAAGTGTAATATTGGGATGCAAACTCAAACTTTTTAATACATTTTAGCTATATATCTGACATGGTACAGGTGTCTTCTATTTTTTTTAAGCCCATAACCATGTGTTTGAGGTGTATACTTTTGTTTCCGCGTAGATTTGTTTTAAGATTACCCAGAAACCCTCTGTGTGACCCTGATTTAGCCAATTGCAGTGAAAGGTTAAGATGGTTCCATCCTAGGTAAACTCAACACTACGTTGGGTAAGTGCAATAAGACTAGCCTATCTTTCAAAGTCCATCTTTGTTTAGATTAATTGCCTTCCCAAAACCATCTAAAAAGCAGAACAAACCTGATGCCGTTGGCTGAACTTTCAACAAGTATCCTTCTTAATGTGCACAGAATATTGGTTGAAGGACAGATTACATTTTGGCAAGATATTAAAACAGAAGTTATACTAAGCAATTCCAAGCACTATTTCAATTTCCAACACTGAAATATTATTTGGATTTGATTGATAGCATTGGCGTGAATGCACTCTACTCCTTGCTTATTAACTGTAGTCATGTGGGAATTAGTAAGGTTTGCTCATGAATATCTTTATAATAGCTAAACTTTAATTTCCTGTTCTATGTATTCATCTTTTTTATATCCCACTATGGTTTGATTGTCTAAATGCAGACCCGGAGGCAACAAAACCCAACTAGCACAGTGTGTGCAGTGCCACTGCAAACATACCTTGTATGATATTTTTTAAATCCTCTGCTTTGGTTTATCTTCAATATAAAATAAGCTTACTGTGCCAACGTAATTATTTGTGATATATTTACAGCAACGCAATAGCACATTTGTTTTCCAGATAGAGGTGTTTGATTTATTCTGTATAGGCTATAATTTGTATATGAAAGTATAGGGAAGGATCACTGCTTTTCATATCTTCATCTTGAGGCACAGCTTCCACAACCACTGACAATATTAAGTTGCTTCTTTCTTTCCAGGAAATACATTTAGGCAAAAAATGTAATGTGACACATGGGCATTTGGGAGTTAGGTCCATGAACCTTCTCTCTCAAGGGCGTCCAAACGGCATCTCATTAGATATTGATCAAAGAGTTCCTCATGCAGGGAAGTTGGTGTACTGTATATATTTCCTCCGACTACAGTGTGCACAATTATTTGTGTTAACAATTTACATATGAATGAAAGAAAGATGTTCCCTTGAGCGTTGGTTTGTGTTACAAGCAGCTCTGTATTGTTTGCTATTTTGAGGTACAGGTAATATGCTATGTGCATATCCCCATGTGGTTGGTAGTGTCAGGAAGGATGGAATCTGGGTGTGGTCCGTCTCAAGTGGCGCTATAGTCTCTTCAGTGACACTATTTCTTCCCTGATCTTGCTGCCTTAGCACCAGACGGCTTCAACAGGAAATGGATCGGTCGATGTGGCTAGCTCGTACTGTATTTTCAAACAATGTAAGGACGCAAAAAGAGAGGAGGTTTGTCTAGCCCACTTGTGAAGATTAAGGAACGATCGATCATATGTTACAGTTTACCACGTTTCAGGCATGTGGTTTTGACATTCCTTGGGTCTTTAATGAGGCTGAAATGATTGTTGTTAAAGGATAAGGTTGATGTTGGACCGGAATGATGTACATGAGTCATGGCAACATCTCACGTCCTAACAACAGAAATCTATTTCATTTTTAATTTGTTGCCAACGTTTTTATCACATCTGTTTCTATCAATTCTATAATCACCCCCAATATCACCTCCTTTTTGGCTACTGGTATCAGCCGTCTCCTTCTTGTTGCCCTGTTTGACGGCCTAGGACCCACTCATTTGTATTTTAGAAAACTGGTGAGAGAAACAGAAGACATTGGCTCTTTTTGGATTTAAGAGTGCAGAGAAAAAAATATGTGAGTCCTGATTGCTTATGCCACCCTGCAGTGTCTCCACTGGCTGCTGTGTGTTGGCGAGCTGGTTTTGTTCTCTAAGCCTTATTATATCTGTGCCTTCAGGTAATCTCAAGACATGATTACCTTACCTTGGACTGTGAGGACAGGTTGGTGATGTGCCCAAACAAGTGTTCATCCACTGTAACCCATAGTCATTGGCAAGCAGTGGGCTTTTCATCAGGATCAAGAGTGAAACTATAGTATAACTAACACATCCAACAGTATGGAACCAGGCTCAGTTGACACTCTATTCCTACTCAGTGATAAGCTAACCAGCTCTCAAAAAGGGTCCTATAGAACCCTAACATACAGAATGCAGTTATGAATTTCAGATACAAGATGGAATCTCCGAGAGATCCTTGTCCCCAGTAAGGATAGTTATGTGAATCCTGTACGTTTCAGGTTTGCACAACGAAGATCAATAGGCTGAATGAAATACGCTCAGCTGCTGAGGCGGCAATACAGAATATTGCTAGGTTTATAACCAATCGAGTCGGAGTGAAGGAAGGACGTGTTGCCGCCAAAACTTTCCAACAAAGAGCGAGAGGATAAAACAAATCTGACAAGCTCTCCAACTGCAAATTTGTTCTCCTTTAAAAACGATGCCTCTCTGGCCTTGCCTCATGGTAACATTGATTTGTCATGTGTGACAGTTCTGGCTGCTCTCAAATCACCCTGGTGATGACATTGATCTCAAGGATTGTGAGCGGGAGAGAGGGGGACCATGGAGACACAGCACAATGATAACTCAACTCAAAAGCTCACTGAAGCCACCTCAGCAGTGCATTAAAAAGGCTATAGAGCAATTGTTTTCATTCTGGGGGTGTGCTTGAGCCAAAAGGGGTTCCTTACACCTCTGCATTGCGTTAAGGCCTTGGATATTAGGGCCATTTATTCCTCCAGAAACCTGTGTGTGTGTCTTGGCCTCATCAACAATTATGCATGAAGGAAGCTTTGATTCGTTGCGGAGGCTTGGATGCCGTTTGATTTGCTGTTGTGGTTTCCCGCGTTGCGTATTATCCCCTGAACTCTTTATCGCCAGTTGTTTCCATACCAGAAGCAGCAAGGGATGTTTGTTTTTTTTAATCTCGTGCAAGCGTCTGATTTAATCTATCTTCCCCCAATGCTGGTGTACTTTAATCTGGAACGGGAACTATCTGATTCACCTCGTTTATTGAGGAAGATCAAACTTTAATGCAACAAGGAACTGCATCTCATCCTAATCTCCGTCTCTGTTTGATTTTGGTCAGTTGCCCTTCCTTGTGGGGAGGGCAAGATAAAGCATTTTGTCTTTATGCTTTGGTCATTCTCCGTTGACAGTAGCCCGCACTTTACATGTCTTTTCATCTGCTGATTGGTTGATCGCCTGGCTGTTGGAGCTGTCAGCAAGAATAAACAGAGCCAATGATTGTAAAAATTGCAAATAGCCATATGAACTAAATGGGTTGAACTTTTGTCTGCCATTTTTTTATTCATTTCCTTAATGATTAGGTAGCTCTGGCTATGGGAGCCAAGTGCTCTTTACATATTGGCCGTTTTACACAGGGGTTTGAGGCCCTATGTGAATGACCTAGGTCATCCTATGCCCTCAGGGCCTGTGCTGTAGATTGGCTTCAGCAGTATGGATGTCTCATAGTTCTATTTTGTTTAATTAGAATGCAGTCATTCAGAAATAAACTACATACTGCAATTTTGCTCAGCCAATTCAGATATATCATTCAAAGCCATAGGGATTGTAATGTGTTCAGAAGCCTGGCTTTGGGAGTGTGTGACAATGGCTACATGACTTGATTGTTGCAAATGGATACTATTTATACGGAGGTGACACAGCGACCGTTAGCGTCTGTGACAAAAGAAAATTGAGTCCGTTACCCAATTCCGATGGCATTGCTGTAAAAGTAATACAATTTCCACTGACTGGAGAAAAGAATGTCTGTTCGGCATGGTAATTGGAGAAGCCACCCCTCTTTTGTTTCCCCAGCTCAGCGTGAACGCAACACGATTTAATAAAACTCTGGAGATTTGGATCTTTTATTGCCGGTCCTAGTACCGGGGACACGGAGTGGAAAGCCGAGCCATGCACTGATAAAAGTCATTTAATTTTACCTGTTTGAGTTTTTCAACTATAGACAGATTTGTGAGAGAGCACGCGAGGAGGGTGGGATGGGGGGGGGTAGTTGGTATATGTTTCTAGGCTAAACCCACTGTTAGAAATCCTTGCGATATTAAGATCTGAGGCCCCTTGGCTTCTCTGTGCCTGCTTTCACTCACGTACAGTCAGGAACATAGAAACAATGGCATGAGGACACATATGGACAAACACACCCACTTCTCTCTCCTAGCGCCTGTTTTATTACCTCCTGCCTGCTGCTGGAATTGCTTTCCTCCCTCGAGTGAGCCAGTCAAAGCCGGCTTTATTGTGTTAACCTATTTGTGTGTCAAGAGCGATTGCGGAGTTCTTTATCTCTGTTTGTATTCGGACGGGGAGAAGGCAGCGAGATGGAGGGGGGGGGAGGGCGGTGGGCACGGGAGATAGCCGAGCCACCAGAGTTCGACGGATGGATCACCTCGATCCACTCCTGAGGATAATGACTGGTTGCTAAGCAAAAACATTTTGCTGTCCCCCCTCACAGCCCGACTGGTATCCAGAGTAATCACTTTTTATCTCTCAAAGATGTCATGTATAATTATAAACCCACTGCCATCCTGTGAAATCTGCCTAATAGTATTTAAATGTATTTAGATGAATGGGGGTGGATATGGAATTGGAGATTTGAGTTTGAGGGTTGGAGATCTATTGGTTGACTCAATCTGTGTTTGTGTGTTCCTTTTCCCAATAAGTTCAAACCACCTGCTGTAGCATATACGGCGATGCATTATCTACTTTGGCGGTGAGCAGTTGGAGTTTGACACACACACACACACACACACATCTTCAGAGACCAGGGGGGGGAATCAGCGTTCCTTTTTGTGAGCTCTTAGTTTTATTAACATTTTTATTGAGTTGAAGGACTTGCTGACCCTTTGTGGCATAATGAATTGCCTGCTGTGCAAGTTTTGGCAGAAATGACTGGCACGGATCCAAGCTTTTTAACCTAAGATTTGTGCTCTGTTGATTGAGCAGGTAACTTGGGGTAGGTAGGTAGGTAGGTCTGTATTTAAATGGCAGGATGAAGGCATATTATTTGAACATGACTGCAATTTACACAGGCTTTCGTCCCAGCAGTCACTCATGTGTGCCCCAAAGTCCAGCATCATTTTAATGCCTGGCCAATTATCTTCCCTGCTTCTGAAATCACCCTTCCCTCTCCTCATTTTCCCCTTGTATGTAGAGGTAAAATATTCATTAGAAGTTCAAATTAAAACGTGAACATCTTCAATCAGGAAAACCTGAATACAGACCAGAATAGTTGGGGTTCAAATACAAATTGTACAGGATGGTATTGCATTTTAATGTAGAATTACGTCTTGAAGTATTAGCTTATTTTTTTGAGGAGCAGAGTGGGCGTCTCATCCACGTCTGTCTGGCGTTCGCTCAACTGTGTGCTGCTTCACTCACTCTGGTTTCTGTTTAGTACCATCTCTCTTGAAATTTCAGACTCAAGAAACCGTTGCTACATCCGTTGCTATGTTTTGACAGCTTCCCTCGTCCGGGGAACTTCATACAGACACATGAAACATTCTACCCCTCCTCCCTTTGTGGTATGGTTCTGTGACTGCGTCTCCGGGAAGGAACAGCTGTCCAGCTGTCACCACAGTCAGCCAGTATCCAAGCAAGGCAACATCTGTAGAGGCTGAACGGGCAAGGGGCAGCATGCCTCTACTCTAGTTTCTGAAGACCACGGGAGTGTGTCAAGCATGTTCACTCTACATGACCACTGCACTGACCATGTAAGTAGAATCACTAGAAGGGGGAACACGACAATTTGACTGCATGGGTACATTCAGTATGGCTGACATGGTATTGACATATCGATGGGTTTGTTCGTTACGCAGTGTCACACTATTACATTATCGCTGTAATACGTCCACCCTATTGTTTGGCGGTGCATACATAGGCAACATCAGAACACCTTTTCACCAAGTACACGGAATTGTACTTGTTGATATGGTGCTGCTAGTGACTACATTTATAGACAGAATACAAACAGTGGAGTTTGAACCGTTTACATACGTTATATACAGTGCATCCACCCTGTACTGCGCTAAACAACCCGAAATGGATCTTGGAACCTGTCATTTTGGTTGACTTGGTTGAGTCAATTTAAACCACCTAAAAAAAAAAAGAAATCCTACACCTTCATGTGTTCTTTATCTGATGATGAGTGTGATTCCTGTTTTGGACATTGTCAAATACCTTGGGAATTGGCTCTGTCTGCAATTCTTTCTGTTCTCATTCTAAGCGCAATCCCTACTAACAATTCTCAACCTCTGGATTGTGCATGTGTCTGTGTAAACAAAGTCCCAGCGATAGTGGCCTAGACCTGACAACAACCGACTGGGAGACTCTCTCCTTCATGTAGCCCCCCTCTCCATCTCTCCCCTCCCTCGCTCCCAACCTCCTGGCAGCATGGAGAGAGGGAGAGGAGGAGGAGGCCCATAGAGCCGCCTGAGTGGGGCGGGGGAGAGCAGAGTGCCAGTCTCCTCTGTCAGCCACAAACCAGGATCTGGGAGAGGGAGAGCGAGCACATAGGACTTCCTCCTGGGATGATCCTGTGGTGAAGGAAAGGGAGGACAGCATCTGTTCACTGGGCTTGTTTTCTGCCTATTCTTTCCATCAACGCATCGCTTGCTCTTTCCTCTCCCCCTCTCTGATGCTGTCTGTCTTTTAGCTTCTGTCATGCTGTTGGTGGATTTGTGGAAAGGCACATGGAAAAGGAAACATGTAGCATATAATTCTATATGGACTGACTAAGAAGTGGTCCGTTTTAGGATAGTGTCATGACACTGCCATCCACCTTCCTCTTCCACCTTCCTGCTTTTGTTATGAGACAGAAGTAGTGAATGACTTGTACTATTTTAAAACAGGCCTCAGGCATAGACCTCTGGTCGTCTACCCCTAGACAGACAGCTGCTGCTGAAACTGCGATGCGCTGGCTTCGAACAAAGTTTGATGGATACTGTTGACGGGAGCTGAGTGAGAGGATGCCTTGATGACTCCAATGAAGTGTCACTTCAGGCTCGTCTACCAGTCCCATTTACATATTGTTCTCCATCTACGGCAGTGGTGTCAAACATACGGCCAGCGAGGGGGTCCAATCCGGCCCGCGGGTGGTCAAATTTGGACTCATCAGACCAAAGGAAAGATTTCCACCAGTCTAATGTCCATTGCTTGTGTTTCTTGGCCCAAGCAAGTCTCTTCTTATTGGTGTCCTTTAGTAGTGGTTTCTTTAAAGCAATTCGACCATGAAGGCCTGATTCACACAGTCTCCTCTGAACAGTTGATGTTGAGATGTGTCTGTTACTTGAATTTCTGAGGCTGGTAACTAATGAATTTATCTTTTGCAGCAGAGGAAACTCTGGGTTTTCCTTTCCTGTGGCAGTCCTCATAAGAGCCAGTTTCATCATGGCGCTTGATGGTTTTTGCGACTGCACTTGAAGAAACTTTCAAAGTTCTTGAAATATTCCATAGTGACTCACCATCATGTCTTAAAGTAATGATGGACTGTTGTTTCTCTTTGCTTATTTGAGCAGTTCTTGCCATAATATGGACTTGGTCTTTTACCAAATAGGGCTATCTTCTGTATACCCACCCCTACCTTGTTATAACACAACTGATTGGCCCAAACGCATTAAGAAGGAAATAAATTCCACAAATGAATTTTTAGGCACACCTTTTAATTGAAATGCATTCCAGATGACTACCTCATGAAGCTGGTTGAGAGAATGCCAAAAGTGTGCAACCCTGTCACCAAGACAAAGGGTTTTTCAAATTTTATATTTGAAGAATCTCAAATATAAAATATTTTGATTTTGTTTAACACTTTTCTGGTTGCTACACTTTTTTGATGTCTTCATTATTTTTCTACATTGTAGAAAATAGTAAAAAATAAAGAAAAACTCTTGAATGAGTAGGTGTGTCCTAAACTTTTGAATGGTACTGTATATGTTTTAGAAATAATTTTTTGGAGGGTTAAACTAACTCAATATACACTATACAGGGCATTCGGAAAGTATTCAGAGCCCTTGAGTTTTTCAACATTTTGTTACGTTACAGAATAATTCTAAAATTGATTAAATGAAACAATTTCATCAATCTACAAACAATACCTTGTAATTTTAGCAAATGTATTAAAAAGAAAAAACAGATAACTTATGTAAATAAGGTTTCAGACCCTTTGCTATGAGACTCTAAATTGAGCTCAGTTGCACCCTGTTCCCATTGATCATCCAACTGTGGTAAATTCAATTGATTGGACATGATTTGGAAAGGCACACACCTGTCTATATAAGGTCCCACAGTTGACAGGGCACGTCAGAGCAAAAACCAAGCCATGAGGTCAAAGGAATTCTCTGTAGAGCTCCGAGACAGGATTGTCGAGACACAGATCTGGGGAAGGGTACCAAAACATTTCTGTAGCATTGAAGGGCCCCAAGAACACAGTGGCCTCCATCATTCTTAAATGGAAGAAGTTTGGAACCACCAAGACTCTTCCTAGAGCTGTCATTATGGGGTATTGTGTGTAGATTGATGATGAAAAAAAACGGTTTAATACATTTTAGAATAAGACTGTAAAGTAACAAAATGTGGAAAAAGTAAAGGTCTGAATACTTTCCGAAGGCACTGTATACACAAAAGTATGTGGACAACCCTTCAAATGAGTGGATTTGGCTATTTCAGCCACACCCGTTGCTGACAGGTGTATAAAATCAAGCACACAGCCATGCAATCTCCATAGACAAACATTGTCAGTAGAATGGCCTTACTGAAAAGCTCAGTGACTTTCAACGTGGCACCGTCATTGGATGCCACCTTTCCAACAAATCAGTTCGTTAAATTTCTGCCCTGCTAAAGCTGCCCCCTGTCAACTATAAGTGCTGTTATTGTGAAGTGGAAACGTCTAGCAGGAACAATGGTTCAGCTGCCGAGTGCTGAAGCACGTAGCGCGTAAAAATCGCCTATCTTCGGTTGCAACACTTGCTACCGAGTTCAAAACTGCCTCTGGAAGCAACATCAGCACGATAACTGTTCGTCAGGAGCTTCATGAAATGGGTTTCCATGGCCGAACAGCCGCACACAAGCCTAAGATCACCATGTGCAATGCCAAGCGTCGGCTGGAGTCGTGTAAAGCTTACCACCATTGGACTCTGTATCAGTGGAAATGTGTTGTCTAGAGTGATGAATCACATTTCACCATGTGGCAGTCCGACGGACGAATCTGGGTTTGGCGGATACCACGAGAACGCTACCTGCCCAAATGCATAGTGCCAGTAATGGTCTGGGGCTGTTTTTCATGGTTTTGGCTAGTTCCCTTAGTTCCAGTGAAGGGAAATCTTAACGCAACAGCATATAATGACATTCTGGACAATTCTGTGCTTCCAGATTTGTGGCAACTGTTTCAGCATGACAATGCCACCGTGCACAAAGCGAGGTCCATACAGAAATTGTTGGTGTGGAAGAACTTGACTGGCCTGCACAGAGCCCTGACCTCAACCCCATCAAACACCTTTGGGATGAATTGGAAAGCCGACTGAGCCAGTCCTAATCGCCCAACATCAGTGCCCGACCTCACTAATGCTCTTGTGGCTGAATGGAAGCAAATCCCTGCAGCAATTTTCCAACATCTAGTGGAAAGCCTTCCCAGAAGAGTGGAGGCTGTTATAGCTGCAAACGGGGACCAACTCCATATCAATGCCCTGATTTTGGAATGAGATGTTAGACGTGCAGTTGTCCACATACTTTAGTTCATGTAGTGTACTTTAAAATTATTAAAATCAATTCAAAACTGTGTAGAAATGATAATGAACCTACATTCATACAGTTTCTTGACCGTGTCCAGCCTGTTAAAAATCTAAATGAAAGCTAGACAGTCAGGGAGCATCAAATGTAAAAAGCTATGGATAGGGGGTGTTATTTTGTACAAATTTTGACTGCGATGAAATATAACACACCTTCAGTGTGATCCTCCGGACTTTGTTGGAGACCGAATGTGGCCTCCGCGGCAAAATTAGTTTAACACTCCTGTTCTACGGTGATGTGGTCGTGCTGCTAATTGTACCAGGGGATTGAGAGGAAGGCGTTTGGTGATGTAAGCGTCATTGTGCCTTGACTGGGGGGCGAATCCGGTATCTCAACATTCCATATGGCTCTGTAGTGGTAAAATCTCTCCTTTCCTCCCTTGGCCCCCATTCAGCCACTCCCCACCCAGCCCCCCGATGACAAGGAAATGGTCTGTTCATGACTTATGGTTTTATCATTCAAATGTTCTCCATTGATGCCCCAACACTGTGATTGGCAGCTGGAGCTGAAAGACCAATGGAGCTGGGCGTCGGCAGCCAGTTGGTAACCGTGACAATGGTGTCTCTCGGCTTTGTTTTCAAACTTTTCCTGTTGTCACGGAAACCCCTCCAACTACGTTTCTGCCACAAGGACAGCATCCCCTATTAATCTTTTAAAGATGAGCCTGAGTGAAGAAGCAATAGGGGTGTTGAGGGTGCTGCAGCACCCCCTGAAAAAATCTGAATTAATATACAATCTACATTTTTCCACAAAAAATACACAAGTAGTGCACTGGGCCTTTACTAGTCCTGTCTTAGTGGATGATATAGCCAAGGGAAGCCAGCGAGCATTTGGCCTCCCTTGATGATAAAAAGTATAAAATTAGAGCCAATCAGCGTTGAGCAAAACTGAGTGAGCTCAACTGTGAAGGGAAGCCAGTGTCAAGCCTAGGACAACAAAAAATAAAAGCATGTACTGTATGACAGAGTCATAGACCGAACATTTACTTTCTTGACGATGCTGTAGGTCATGTAACTGTTTGTTACATGCAATATGCTTTGTGGACTTCACAGGACAGAGTTTGCGCTCCGGTTTTGTGATGAAACAAAGGTCTGGTTGAATTTATTCTGCCACTGTCTTCTTATTGTCGTGGCCTTAAGCATATATCACGGTTGCAAGGCATATGAACTAACAGGTTATAGAGCAAACAATGCAATTATCACAACACAGTGATTTTACCCATGTACCGCTACTGAGCCTGAGTGCAGTCAGAAGCATCCTGATACTCCAATGCGTCAACAATTTAGGACACCCTCCACCTCTCCTGTAGGTGTGTCAGTACCAGGGTTTCCATTAGAAGGTAATATCTTGTTTTTGGCCGTTTTCTTTGTATTTCTAACAGCAGACAAATATAATTGCCGCCAATTGTCCCATTCCGATATCCAAAATCCCATTGCGAAATAATGCTTTTTAGTTTATTCATTGATGGAAATACCAGTCGATGGAAATACATTTGACAGGTCATGCTTATCGGTCTATGGGTTAATTTGCATAATTTCGTGGAATTAAATTGGTCCGTGTGTACAGTATATTCGTTATGTATCTTATTTATCACACGCATACAGATACAACGCCTTTGAGCGTAAAACACTGTCAGACAGCAGCAACCAGGTTTCATCAGTGCGTCACACACCCCTTTGCAATGAACAGGAGGCCGTATACATTTTGAAAACATACTCAATTGTTCGAAACCTGAACGTTTTATGACATAATATGAGGAATGTCTTACCTTGCTTCAAAGTAGCCTAGACAAAATCAGACCATATCCGTGATCAGACCATATCCGTGGAGGCAATTATTTTATATCAACTTTCTTTCATTGTCCAGTAGCCAAAGGCACAATCCTTGCCACATAAGTGTAACAGTATAGCTTCCGTACATCTCCTCGCCCCAACCTGGGCTCGAACCAGGGACCCTCTGCACACATCAACCACAGTCACAGTTACGAAGCATCGGTACCCATCGCGCCACAAATGCTGCGGCTCTTGCAGAGCAAGGGGAACAACTACTTCTAGGTCTCAGAGCGAGTGACGTGACCGATTGAAACACTATTAGCGCGCACCACTGCTAACTAGCTAACCATTTCACATCGGCCACATAAGCAACCCATTCTAGTTGTTGCATATTAGATCGCCCCTCTTTCAAAATTTGTTACGGATATTTTCATCTCGTCACGTGACGCCGCTCTCGTGTGTGTGGCGCTTTTTGATGGTGTTATCCCGCTAATTGCTTTACGTAACGAACCTTCACGCATCGCCTACTGACTTGTGCACATTGGCTGTATGAATTTGGGATCTATCGTCCCACAACTGTCCTAGAGTCTGTCTGGAACAGGCTATTTTTTCTCAACAAGCTGACCAATAGAATAGGTCAATATTTCTATTATGGGGATAGTCGATTAATATAGACTAGTGATTTGGTTGTTCGTTTACTCGTCTTGTTGGCTGAGAAAGTAAATATGGACAGTTATTCTTCAAAGTGCACATCAGAATTCGGCAAGAAGGACCACACATCGTTGCATCCTTGACTTGCATGTTCTGTTAATACGCATTACCATAATCTAACAGTGATTTCTGTCATTCTGAGCCTCGTGGGTGGACGCCCTAATCAGTTCACGCACTCAATGCATTGGGTCCAGTAAATTGATCAAATGCCCGGTAAATTAAAATGGCGCTGGTCAAATATATGGCGCAACATTTTCCAAACAGAAACCCTGGTCTCTACTCAGATCTGGAAGATGGCAGTCTGAATAGAACTCCCTGTATTTATAGAAAATTCTAAGCATATATGGAATTATTTATCTGTTTTGTTATGGGAGAATGGAACTTCATACATTCTGTAGTAGCAGTATGTTTCAATATTGCTACAGTATATTCAGAAATCCATGCTGTAGGGACCTCTCGCTGAGAGATGCAACAGTAACAAGTCACTGTGCATAACAGAACAGCAACCTTGTAGAACAGCCCATTTCTCTGAACCTACATCCATCTCTGTGGAGATCACAGCTGGTCCCATGTGGTCTACATCACAATCCTTTTTTATTCTCAGAAGAAAGATGTCTGACTTGTGGTTGCTAAGGGTTATTTTTGTGTGTGTGGGTTACTATTTCATGTAATTGGTGTTAATTTTCCTAACAGTGGGAAGTAAGTCCGTTCTCTGAGTCCAGATTACTACCCCTTTTCAAGGAAAAGCCTTCTTGACACTTTAATTTGTCATGAAAGCCTCTGTGTGCACTGCTACTAAATCCCACTTCATTTAAGAATGGATGACGTGGAAATATACACATAAATAACATAAATATACAGCAGCCAGAGTTGCTGTTCTATGAGATATGGTGGCTCTTGTATGAAGATACTAGACGCTATCAGGGCACTTGTGTCCTTGTCTCCCCTGCCCTCCCCTCCAGGACAGTTTGGTCGGGTGCTCCCTGGTTGTGGTCTCATTAGAAACCTGATCAGACAGGCTCAGCTCCAGACGGCCTGGCTGGGCTGACTGAGACACCCAGGTCTGGGTCAGGCCAACCCCATCGCCCCCCCCACCCCTACCTCTCTGGCTCTCTCCCGCGCTCCCTAAACCAAACCCCCACACCCCAGTCCTGGTCAATGGGGTTGGATTGACTTTCCCCCTCTGGTCAACCACCACTGTCATGCTCTGTGGTCTCTCTCTCTGTCTGCGCGCGGAGCTATTCATAGTCTTCTATTCTGAAAAACACTGTCAATCAATACATTAATAATGAGACACGTATAGAGTTCAGAACAATATAACCCATGACGTAAAGCTCTAGTCTGAACTATTCCATTCTTGCAGAATTCTAATGTGGTACATGTATATGTGGGGTAAATGTTCACTTGCTCTGCAGAAATATCGCTGTTAGATTAACAGAATGTTGAGTCTTTACAATGTTGATACAATGCTGTCACATGATCAGGCTTAATAATGAGTTTGCTTTGTACTAACCCCCTGGAAAGTCTTGCTGTCCTGATTTTTTTTTTTCATGACTTCCAGTGCAGTTAATGCAAACCTGGCTCTTTGGATACCTAGTTAAATGTTTGTGTGCAGGTGTGTGTGAGTGAAGGTTTACCTTTGTGAGACTGTATGTGTCAATGTTCCTCCTGACCTGGCAGATGTGTGTTAGCGCACAGTGAGGGGACCTCTTTTTGTGTTCCTGTTTGCAGTAGATAAGAATCAACACAAACACTGCTGTCCCAGATTCAGCCTCTCTTCAGTCTGCCAATGTCTGCAATGTAGCGCTGTGGTCATGTGATCACACAGCCACTAGTTGTCCCTCCACCGCAAAATCTTGAATTTCTTTCACTTTCAAAGGGTTTGCGATGCATAGCTCAACAGTAGTGTGTAGAGGCATCCTCCACCTCTCATGACCTCCCCTCCCCATTGAGACAGCACTCTTGACCTGCCGCCCCATTGTTTCCACTGGGGATGGATGGGGAGCCCAGGCGCCTCTGCCAGGGTGATCCGCCACTCAATAGCCACCCCATCTGTCGGCTGCATGCCTGGGCGTCGCAAGCGGGGATTTGACACCGCCTGTGCGAGATCTGAAAGGCGCCCATCTCGGGGGGGCTCTCTGTCTCTGAATAGGGGTTTAACACTGCTGCGTTGGTGTTGTCGCCCCCCCCCCCCCCCCYCYCYCYCYCSYCCCGTCGCAGGCCCCGMCCGMCGCAGCCGGCTGGGAGTGTGTGTGTGCGTTCGTGTGTGCGTGGAGGATGAGAGACCTTCATTGTGTCTGTTCACAGGCCCCCCGAGCGACAGGGTCACCTTGTCCCTCAAACAAACGCTGCCCTCAGTGGGATTGTTGGCACTGTGTGTGTGTGTGTGTATCTCTAGCATCTATCCCTTTCACATCACAGCCTATTCAGCTCAGGCTGTCTGGATCAAGCTTTCAAAGGATGTCTGAAATGTGTGGGGGAAACACTCCAAACTGCTTTGCAGGTTAAACTAGTCTTAGTTAGCATTAAGGCTAACAAAACTGCTGGTGTCATCCACTCTGTCTTTTCACTGCTGATTTACGAGGATCCATTGAAATGTATATTTGTTTAGTCTCTTTAGTGGGGCATGAGCAGCCTTAGGCTGGGTTGTGGGAGGAAGTGGGACTGTTATCAGAAAGAAACAGAAGACAGCCGGGGGCAGGAAAGGAGGTCACCTGGTAGCTACTTAGCAGGTGCTCACCAATCCCCACAGTCACCAACCACTTTGCGGCTCCTCCAGGCAATTTCAGTCAGTTCAAACTGGGGTTAAACACCACCAACAGCACCCTCTCCACACCTGTGTGTGTGTGTGTGTGAGTGAGATCCTTCAAACCAAAAGCGCCCTTTGGAAATCTGGGCATGTCACTGTTCTCCAAATTAGTGCCGTGGCAGCTCCACTGCATATCTGAACCGGAGGAATATATTTCCCACCAGCGTATGCATTATTAACTGCGCGGCGGGTCCGGTGCTAAGCATTGTGGCGATAGACTGGTTATTCACAGCTCTATTGGGAACGAATGTGTCGTCAGGAGAAACCGCTGCCGCGCTCCACCCTATCAGATCGTTTGTCATGAGTGATAGACAATTTTCAACGGGAGCCTTTTTCAATTTATTCACCACTGTGCTGTCACTGCAGTTTCCTACCCCCATCCTCTCTCTCGCTCTCCCTTTCTCTTACCCATCTCGTATAGAAATGGGTAAACTCATTATACCAGAGTTTGCGTATGTGTCATTTGTGTACAGACCGTGCTCTGTAGGCTTGGTATGGATAATTCCGGACCTTAGTCCTGTACTGGATTTTTATAGCTCGCATTCGGGGCCCTGATACCAATTATGCAAACTATTAAAAATTTAAGGAGGACAGTCTTTTTATAATTTAATCCTAAAGTAATAGATTTGATAAAAAATGCATGAGAGGAGCTTTATAGATGAAACTAGAATGAGTGTATAAGAGACTCCAGTGAAGGATGCAGAGGGACTGGGCAGGAGGGAGGGGTGCTATCGCCTCATTATTCAAATGAAATGTGATTAGCACAGAGTAATAGTCTCTCAGAGGCAGGGCTCCCTGGCCAGTCTAATCAGACCAAACACCCATTGAGGTCATGTTCAGCAGACAAGAAATGGAAGAAAACGGTCCGAAACTGGGTGAAATGGGGAGGTTCTATCTGAACTTGTCCAATCCAATTTGTAAGTCGCTCTGGATAAGAGCGTCTGCTAAATGACTTAAATGTAAATGTAAATAACAAATGCTTCTTGTCATTTTCCTTAGGCACACATTTTGAAACGTTTTGATACAATGTGCTCTAATGAACACAACCCGTGATTGGGGAGACTCAACAATAACGCTTGCTTTTGTCTGGTAGGCCTAAAAATGTAATGATTTCTGAAATGTTTTTCTAGAGGCATGTATTCTACTCCTGTAGCTCCCTGTCTCTCTGGCTCTCGCTCTCTTCCGATTGTTTGTCTTGTCCCTGCGTAAAGTGCACATAGAAAGGCGTGAAAGCAGGAAGTCTGCACAACTCTAATTGAATGGCTTTTTCTGCTTGGGAGCGATAGAGCTTGTACTGTCTGTAGTGCTGCTCGTACTGTATCATTGCTGAGTGGCAGCAATGGTACATTGACACTCAGCAATGATACATTGAGGGCCACAGCTTGGAGTCAACATTGAGGCAAACGTTGTGTTGTGGTTGTATGTTTGCTGGGTCAGACTGAAAACACTGACCTGTTTCCTATGAGTTTAAGGTTGTAAAGTCACGTGCACAAGTACAGTGAAAATGCCTTCCTGGCAAGCTCTAAACCCAACAATGCAATAATCAATATCAACGTAGCACTAAAAATAACATAAGGTAGAACAAAAAACGCAGGAGAAATAAGAACACGGGAAAGTAAGAAGCTATACACAGGGTCAGCTCTAATACCATACAATGTGCAGGGATACTGGAGAGATAAAGGTAGATACTCTGTGTATAGGGGGCTAGGCATCAGGATATATGATAAATAGAGTAGCAGCAGCATAGAGGAAGATTGTATGCTAGTGTGTGTGTGTGTGTGTAGATTCAGTATAGTTGCGTGTGAGTGCTCATAGAGGCAGTGTAAAAATGTAAATATTGGGTCAACTCAGATGGTCTATGTAGCTTGTTCGCTTATGGCTTGGGGATAGAGGCTTTTCAAGAGCCTGTTGGTCCCTGGATCGGGATGTTTATCAGCGATTGTTGATGCCGATTTTGACTCTGTCGTAATGCCCATACCAAACCGCCACTGAAAGGGATCTCTAGGCTAGTTAAATAAAGGTTAAATAAAAAATACAAAATAATCCACTTCAATCAGTGTAGATGAAAGGGAGGAGACAGGTTAAAGAAAGACTTAGATTTTAAAGTCTTGAGACAATTGAGACATGGATTGTGTATGTATTGAACGGTTTTACGTGCCAGGCGCACCGGTTTGAATGTGTCAAGAACTGCAACGCTGCTGGGTTTTTCACGCTCTACAGTTTCCTGTGTGTATCAAGAATGGTCCACCACCCTAAGGACATTCAGCCAACTTGACTCAACTGTGGGAAGCATTTGGAGTCAACATGGGCCAGCATCCCTGTGGAATGCTTTCGACGCCTTCTAAAGTCCATGCGCTAATGAATTGAGGCTGTTCTGAGGGCAAAAGTGGTTGCAACTCAATATTAGGAAGTTGTTCTTAATGTTTTGTACACTCATTGTATATAAATATGTATATATACAGTGGGGAGAACAAGTATTTGATACACTGACAATTTTGCAGGTTTTCCTACTTACAAAGCATGTAGAGGTCTGTAATTTTTATCATAGGTACACTTCAACTGTGAGAGAAGGAATCTAAAACAAAAATCCAGAAAATCACATTGTATGATTTTTAAGTAATTAATTTGCATTTTATTGCATGACATAAGTATTTGATACATCAGAAAAGCAGAACTGAATATTTGGTACAGAAACCTTAGTTTGCAATTACAGAGATCATACGTTTCCTGTAGTTCTTGACCAGGTTTGCACACACTGCAGCAGGGATTTTGGCCCACTCCTCCATACAGACCTTCTCCAGATCCTTCAGGTTTCGGTGCTGTCGCTGGGCAATACGGACTTTCGGCTCCCTCCAAAGATTTTCTATTGGGTTCAGGTCTGGAGACTGGCTAGGCCACTCCAGGACCTTGAGATGCTTCTTACGGAGCCACTCCTTAGTTGCCCTGGCTGTGTGTTTCGGGTCGTTGTCATGCTGGAAGACCCAGCCACGACCCATCTTCAATGCTCTTACTGAGGGAAGGAGGTTGTTGGTCAAGATCTCGCGATACATGGCCCCATCCATCCTCCCTTCAATACGGTGCAGTCGTCCTGTCCCCTTTGCAGAAAAGCATCCCCAAAGAATGATGTTTCCACCTCCATGCTTCACGGTTGGGATGGTGTTCTTGAGGTTGTACTCATCCTTCTATTCCTCCAAACACGGCGAGTGGAGTTTAGAGCAAAAAGCTCTATTTTTGTCTCATCAGACCACATGACCTTCTCCCATTCCTCCTCTGGATCATCCAGATGGTCATTGGCAAACTTCAGACGGGCCTGGACATGCGCTGGCTTGAGCAGGGGGACCTTGCGTGCGCTGCAGGATTTTAATCCATGACGGCGTAGTGTGTTACTAATGGTTTTCTTTGAGACTGTGGTCCCAGCTCTCTTCAGGTCATTGACCAGGTCCTGCCGTGTAGTTCTGGGCTGATCCCTCACATTCCTCATGATCATTGATGCCCCGCGAGGTGAGATCTTGCATGGAGCCCCAGACCGAGGGTGATTGACCGTCATCTTGAACTTCTTCCATTTTCTAATAATTGTGCCAACAGTTGTTGCCTTCTCACCAAGCTGCTTGGCTATTGTCCTGTAGCCCATCCCAGCCTTGTACAGGTCTACAATTTATCCCTGATGTCCTTACACAGCTCTCTGGTCTTGGCCATTGTGGAGAGGTTGGAGTCTGTTTGATTGAGTGTGTGGACAGGTGTCTTTTATACAGGTAACGAGTTCAAACAGATGCAGTTAATACAGGTAATGAGTGGAGAACAGGAGGGCTTCTTAAAGAAAAACTAACAGGTCTGTGAGAGCCGGAATTCTTACTGGTTGGTAGGTGATCAAATACTTATGTCATGCAATAAAATGCAAATTAATTACTTAAAAATCATACAATGTGATTTTCTGGATTTTTGTTTTAGATTCCTTCTCTCACAGTTGAAGTGTACCTATGATAAAAATTACAGACCTCTACATGCTTTGTAAGTAGGAAAACCTGCAAAATCGGCAGTGTATCAAATACTTGTTCTCCCCACTGTATATATATATATTTGAGAAATTGGGTTGAAACCACCAACGAAAATTGAAAGCCAGCGAAGCTTATGGATTTTAAGTTGTGCCTCAGGGGTAAATTCCTTGTTTTTCTATGGTTGCCTGTTTGTGGAATCAATCCAATCGGGCTAAATCGATCATCTCCGTGGAAAGGTCAGGAGAAGAGGCAGCCGTGTTTGAAGTGCTTATCCCCGGGAAAGTGAGCCAGAATTGTGACACCTCCATATGAGTAGGCCAGGCGGATTAGAGGCGGACAGGGTGGCCCACGGGGGCCGATTTAGGCAGATCCAGCTCTAAATAAACCACATATATCACCACAGAGGGAGAGAGAGCGAGAGAGAAAAAAAGTTTAAGCTGCCTATACTCTAATCCCCATTTTCAACAGAAAAGCATATTACCTAGTAGATTTGGAAAAAAATAGGACATTTAGAAAAAGCTGAGGGGGTCAACACTTGTGTAGGATGGGGGCGGTGTACTTCCTTCCTGTGTGTTTTGATTTCATATTGTTTGAAGTCACGGGTCGCTCGGCATCATCCTCTGCAGTCTTTATCTAATGTGGAGTGGGTGGTGGTTTTGAGCAGGAGGCAGCAGCATCTGTGCAGAGTTGAAACAGGGCTCTCTCTAGCTAATCCTCTACCCAGGGATCACTCAGTGGGGTGAAGACAATTACCAGGCTGCTTTCTCATGCTAATGGGTTCTCCGACTAGATCTTCAACAAAAAAAAAGGGAGAAAAAAAGGAGGAGAGGGAGGGAGGCATGGTGGTGCAGGAACAACGACCGACCTAGCTAAAATGGGTTTTTAGATTACTGTTTAATTATGGATAGGGTCCCAGTTGTAATGGCTAAGGTCAGGAATAAGGAGTGAGAATTGGTTTTGTTTCGGAGAGAGAAAGGAGATAGGTTGTTATTGGGATTTCGTGTGTGTGACGTCAAGGACTTCAATGTTCAGAGAAGTCACGCGGTACAGATGCCGCCACTCACCCTTCCTTTATATTCGCCCTGCAGCAAGGTGTCAGACTCTGGAGTGGTTTAAAATTGAATTCATATGCCAGAATTTATAGAATTCACCCCTTGCCATTTCTGCTGGGAGAGGAAAATAGTATAATGGTCTCCATCTTCACTAATTTCTGGCTCTTGGCAACACTACCTGTCTCCAGTGAAGGACAAACCTGGGCACCCAGCTGTAACTCACAGGGATGCAACCTGGAGCAGCAGCCACTGATCTGCTGGAGAGGCGGCCACAGGAAGATGAATGTCTCAGGGGCCTTTTTTGATGTGCCGGGGACACGGACTAGCTTGAACTTCACGAGCAACGTCAATGAAGGGGACGACTTCATCCAACTTCCAAGTTCCTTCTCTCTCTCTCTTTCCACATTCTCTCTCTCTCTTTCCCCCTGTGCACCAAATTTCTCCAAATTATTGAGAAGGAAAAGAGACTAATAATCAGTCAGCCCATGCTGTTATCTCTAAATGTCTGGTCACATTCACTGATGAAAAGGCTCTTTATCAGACTCCCTTTGTCATGGAAAGTGCTCACCATTTTAAAATCGTTATGACCCAGGCAGTTTTTCACTCATCACTGAACTAGAAATACACTAAGACCTTGCAGGTACAGTTGAAGTCAGAAGTTTACATATACTTATGTTGGAGTCATTAAAACTTGTTTTTCAACCACTCCACACATTTCTTGTTAACAAAATATAATTTTGTCAAGTCGGTTAGGACATCTACTTTGTGCATGACAAGTAATTTTTCCCAAAATTGTTTATAGACAGATTATTTCACTTATAATTCACTATCACAATTCCAAGTTTACATACACTAAGTTGACTGTGCCTTTAAACATCTTGGAAAATTCCAGAAAATTATGTTATGTCTTTAGAAGCTTCTGATAGGCTAATTGACATCATTTGAGTCAATTGGAGGTGTACCTGTGGATGTATTTCAAGGCCTACCTTCAAACTCAGTGCCTTTTTGCTTGACATCATGGGAAAATCAGCAGAGACCTCAGAAAAAAAATTGTGGACATCCACAAGTCTGGTTCATCCTTGGGAGCAATTTCGAAATGCCTAAAAGGTACCACGTTCATCTGTACAAACAATAGTACTCAAGTATAAACACCATGGGACCACGCAGCCGTCATATCGGTCAGGTAGGAGATGTGTTCTGTCTCCTAGAGATGATCGTACTTTGGTGCGAAAAGTGCAAATCCCAGAACATCAGCAAAGAACCGTGTGAAGATGCTGGAGGAAACAGGTACACAAGTATCTATATCCACAGTAAAACGAGTCCTATATCGACATAACCTTTAAGGCCACTCAGCAAGGAAGAAGCCACTGCTCCAAAACCGCCAGAAAAAAGCCAGACTACGGTTTTCAACTGCACATGCGGACAAAGATTGTACTTTTTCGATAAATGTCCTCTGGTCTGATGAAACAAAAATAGAACTGTTTGGCCATAATGACCATCGTTATGTTTGGAGGAAAAAGGGGGATGTTTGCAAGCCGAAGAACACCATCCCAACCATGAAGCACGGGGTGTGGCAGCATCATGTTGTGGGGGTGCTTTGCTGCAGGAGGAACTGGTGCACTTAACAAAATAGATGGCATCATAAGGTAGGACAATTATGTGGATATATTGAAGAAATCTCAAGACATCAGTCAGAAAGTTAGAGCTTGGTCGCAAATAGGTCTTCCAAATGGACAATGACCCCAAGCATACTTCCAAAGCTATGGCAAAATGGCTTAAGGACAACAAAGTCAAGGTATTGGAGTGGCCATCACAAAGCCCTGACCTCAATCCCATAGAACATTTGTGGGCAGAACTGAAAAAGCGTGTGCGAGCAAGGAGGCCTACAAACCTGACTCAGTTACACCAGCTCTGTCAAGAGGAATGGGCCAAAAGTCACCCAACTTATTGTGGGAAGCTTGTGGAAGGCTACCTGAAACATTTGACCCAAGTTTAAATTGTTTAAGGCAATGCTACCAAATACTAATTGAGTGTATGTAAACTTCTGACCCACTGGGAATGTGATGAAAGAAATAAAAGCTGAAATAAATCATTCTCTCTACTATTATTCTGACATTTCACATTCATAAAAAAAGTGATGATACTAACTGACCTAAGACAGGGAATTTTTACTAGGATTAGATTTCAGGAATTGTGAAAAACTGAGTTTAAATGTATTTGGCTAAGGTGTATGTAAACTTCCGACTTCAACTGTATATAGGCATTAGGAAAAGATTATTTTAGCACACACTCTGTGCAAAAGGACCCATAGTCCAGAAGGGATGGCTTTTTGTATCTACAAGGGTTGTGCTAATGGGAGAGTATCCTCATGGGAAACATCGCACCTTTTTCTCCCTCTTTCTTTTAGATGACAGCCGCTCTCACTCTACATTTGCGGTTCATCTTTCCACACACTCGTTCTCTCCGATTTGTCTTAGAGCTCAGTGTTGTGTGAGTCAGAGAGACAAGTCTACCTGTCTCTATCAAATGTTTCCTTGTTCCATGGTAACAGCTTGGTGGTGTCTCTACTCAGCATTACAGAGTAGAGGGAGGACTGTTGTTGAGGGTCTCAGTATTTCCTGTGTTTGAGGGGTGCAAAATGCACTTGTCATTTAAATCTCGCTGGATTGATTGCTTTCATTTTACTCTGGCGACTCTTTCCCACTCTTGCTTGTACCATTCGTTTCTCTCCGTTAATGTAACGACCGCGGAAACGTTTGTAATGACCTGTCAAACACACTCCGGTAATGGCTGAAATGGGCTCAGCTGAATACATTGGCTTTCCGTTGCATCTATAAGAACACTAAAGCTTGGTCGGGGATTTAACAATAGCGTCTCGACACCTACATCACAATAAAGAGAAGAAATAGCTTTGTTTTGACGGGTATTGAATTTTGAAAAAAAGAGTTATGATTTAATACAGTTGAAATGTTTACAAATCAGATATGCTGAAATGAAAGCAACTTCCTGAAAATGAACACTGGGATTATAGTGTGATATTATGTCCGATCTCACAAACAATGTAAAGTATGTTTAGATAGGTGTCATCTAGAACCAAGCGTTTTTAGTTTAAGTCACTGGGTATCCTTCTCTTGACACACTTGTTGAGTTATGCAATAGAACGTGACCACAACAGTAATGAATAATTCATGAATCAGTAGCCTAGACAGAGCACATTTTTGGTTGTTGCAGCACTGTTCCGCCCTTTTATATTCATTTATTAATGTACGCAAATACACAGTATACGGTATATGCAAAAGAGGCACATCTAATTTTTGTTATTTTATCACAAAGTATTAAAAAATAACTGGTATACTAAGAACATGTATATATGAGTGCATTATAAGAAAGGAAAAAGTGACATTTTACAATAAATGTAATACCTTAATTCCCACAAATGCCTGAACTGAGTATCTTCATCCATTGTCCAACAGTGACATTTATTATTATTATATTTTTTTTACGGTACATTTTTCCCGAAAGCTGTTGCTAGTCTCGGGTCTAAAAACATGACTCGGTGTGCGTGTGAGGAGGAAAACACCTGCTAGGTTTCTAACTGTGTTTTGCTGTGTGGACATGAAATTCAACAGCACAAAGGTAAATGAATCTGTCACCCGTCAGTTTGATTGAATACGATCAGTGTCAATATATGAAGAGGCCCTCATAACCCCGCACCTCCATTTTGATCTGTGACGCCCTCCAGTCAGACCCTGGGGTCACCTGAATACCAGCACAGTGGTGTTTTTCAGAACTAAACATGAAGGAAACAAGGAAATAAATCATGTTTCCTTTTAATTATATTCTATTGATTTATTGATCACCACACATATATTTTCAGACCTACATCTTTTCAGGCCGAAGCCTTTTCTGTGCGAACGCGTGTGTGCGTGGTGCGTGGTGCGTGTGGGTGTCTGTGTGAGAGAAGGCTTTGCCATTTCTGTCTTTCTTTTTGTCTCTGTTTGATTTCTTCATAAACTGACGTTGGCTTCTCTTTGATCTGTCGGAGCCAAGCTGAGAAACGATGGCACCAACAAACAATGAACAAAACGGCTAAAGACAACGCTTTGAATATTCAAACACAGCAGCATATAGGAGGGGGGTGTGTTAGAATAGACTGTGTTGTTGTGTTAATCGATGAATAGATCTATCTGTGACACACATTCAGTGATATCCTGGGATATGAAACTTCTCAGTGTTTTTTTTTTGGACCAGGGTTTGGAGACGAGGCATTGCGAAGGGTAGACGGGGGGAGATTCAGTTCCGTTACTATGTCAAGTAAGAGCCCTCTGAGCAAAAACTTCCATATAGGCATCATTTTAATGTAAGCTTTTAACAGTAATTAAGTCCTACTTGGGTGGTTGCCTTAACATGTGCTCAGTTGGTTAGAGGTGTCGGGCGATGGAGCAATCCAAGTGGTACACTGACACATCAAGAGCTGGAAGCATCATGGGGGGCGTCACAGGGAAGTCACATCTTTGCAGTGGACCACTGAGACTAAGTGCTACTTGCTCCTGTGTTTCCTCTGTCGTCTCTGACAGACTATACTTGTCTTTTTATTTCTTACAGGCCGACAGCAGCACCAATATACACTACATGACAAACAGTATGTGGACACCTGCTCATCGAACATCTCATTCCAAAATCATGGGAATTAATATGGAATTGGTCACCCCTTTGCTGCTATAACTGTCTCTGCTCTTCTTGGAAGGCTTTTCACTAGATGTTGGAACATTGCTGGAGGGACTTGCCTCCATTCAGCCACAAGAGCATTAGTGAGGTCGGGCACTGATGTTGGGCGATTAGGCCAGGCTCGCAGTCGGCGTTCCAATTCATCCCAAAGGTGTTCAATGGGGTTGAGGTCAGGACTCTGTGCAGGCCAGTCAAGTTCTTCCACACCAATCTCGACGAACAATTTCTGTATGGACCTCGCTTTGTGCACGGTGGCATTGTCATGCTGAAACAGGAAAGGCCCTTCCCCAAACTTTTGCCACAAAGTTGGAAGCACAGAATTCTCTAGAATGTCATTGTATGCTGTAGTGTTAAGATTTCCCTTCACTGGAACTAAGGGGTCTAGCCCAAACCATGAAAAACAGCCCCAGACCATTATTGGCACTATGCATTGGGGCAGGAAGCGTTCTCCTCGCATCCGCCAAACCCAGATTCGTCCGTCAGACTGCCAGATGGTGAAGCGTGATTCCTCACTCCAGAGAGGGCGACACCACTGCTCCAGTGTCAAATGGTGGCATACTTAACACCACTCCAGCAGACTCTTGGCATTGCGCATGGTTATCTTAGGCTTATGTGCGGCTCCTCGGCCATGGAAACCCATTTCATCACAAACAGTTCTTGTGCTGACGTTGCTTCCAGAGGCAGTTTGGAACTCGGTAGTGAGTGTTAACCGAGGACGGTCCTGTGAGCTTGTGTGGACTATCACTTCGCGGCTGAGCCGTTGTTGCTCCTAGACATTACCACTTCACAATAACAGCACTTACAGTTGCCCGGGGCAGCTCTAGCAGGGCAGAAATGTTACGAACCGACTTGTTGGAAAGGTGGCATCCTATGACAGTGTCACGTTGAAAGTCACTGAGCTCTTCAGTAAGGACATTCTACGGGCAATGTTTTGTCTACGGAGATTGCATGGCTGTGTGCTCAATTTTATACACCTGTCAGCAACTGGTGTGGCTGAAATAGCCAAATCCACTCATTTTAAGAGGTGTGTGTGTGTGTATATATATATATATAGTTCTAACTGTATGCATTTTTCATATGTGAACTGTAGTAAAGGGGTTGTTGCTTGGTCAGAGTCTCACGGTTGTCTCATTTGGGTGGCCTTTTATTAGGCATTAATGATAGAACTAGCCCTGCACAGAGACACAGCAGTCAGCCCAGAAGTCAATTAGTCCTCATTGCTATGACATGGTTGACATTAGTGTATGCAAGCGTGTGGTGATATGAGATGGCAGTCTACTCACTGCTTTTGGACTGACAGAAAACCATGACTGAAAGACTGATGCAGACTGGAATATGGAACCAAAAGGGTACTGCTTTATTTTATTTGACAGCCCAGTTTAAGCTGCTACTTACCTATGTCCGGTTTCCCAAAAGCAAAATTAATCCTTGGAACCTTTTTAGGAGCATCGTTAAATCTCCGAGCTGTGTCCCAAAACCATTGTTATTGACATTGCACTTTAAAACGCTTGTAATCTAACGCCTGCCTCAGACCACTCGTAGAACAGCTAAATGCGTCGTTAATGCTTTTTTTGCCCTTCCGCAACACTTTATACACAGAAGTTCTCCGCTAAACATAGGATCATATGGTTTATCCGTCTCTTGACCTTTGATAACTTCAGAACAAAGTTGACTACAAATAAAACGTCTTTGCAATTGATAAACAGGCGACGTATAAAAAATATTCTTCAAATGAAAACTGAGACGACTGCATTCAAATATAAACACTGTAGCTATAGGCTTTTTTAAATCATATTGAAATACATGTCATGTTCAATAAATGTAGTTCTATTTTGCTACTCGTAGGCTACTGTCTATAATTTGTCTCAGGCTACGCATCATGAAATATACTAATGTGAGCAGTGATGTGCCAAATCGGTGATTTAGTGCATTTTTTATAGGGTAAGCCACATCAATATTTGCAGCCATAGGTGATAATATCTCTCTAGGAGCTGATCCATCTTCAGTATTGTGAAACAATTATGATCTCAAGGTAAGATTTGAACGGAGAAAGCTGATCCGAGAGCTGCATGGCCTTTCTTTCAGTAGCGACACACGCTCCAACGACGCACTTGGTTCTCTCTGCGTGTTTTGGGAAACGCGCGTTGCGTCTTCGGTCCGTTGTGGGAAAGATGCATCGGTGAAACACCCGTAAGCCTAAATCCCATCACTATTGGGGAAACTGGGCCCTGGTATTTAGGCTGTGCGGTGACAATGGCTGCTTTCTGGTCGGCGTACTTACCCTTAAAGAGGGTAAGGCTTTGTAAGTATGGTCATTCTGTATTACGAATGACCATGATTACTAACAGTGAAGTGAATGGATCCTGCTGCACGGACCATTCTCCATACGTGTTATAGAAATAATGTGTCACCTACCAAATAGTTCCTGTAGGCTTTAGCACACAATGTCCTTTTGTTGGGCCAGTTTTGTTTTGCTGGTGTATTTGGTTGTGCAGGACTGTTGAGTATAGACTGTGTCTAGGGGCCTGTATTGTTCTGGGGAATCGGTGTCTCTTGTTAGTGGAGCTGTGAGGGTTGGTTAACAATGCCTTATTTAATGTCCCAGCTTGCGTGCCTGTCAGCAAATGCCCTCTCAGGATTTGTATGTGTGTGTTGTTTATACTTGTGTGTGCTGGTGCAGTGTGTGTCTGCGATCTATGGGAGCTTCTCCCTTTGTGTTTGTGTGTCCAAATTGGGGTCTGTAGCTCTTCTATTGTGTGCCCTATCCACCGTAGACGAGTGTGTATGCGTGAATGTGTGCGTGCGTGTATAGTGCTGTGTGTGGAGGAAAGTTAAAGGGCAGGGGAGTTTACTGCCAGCCATTCCTAATGGTAATGGGGCCTTTCATTCTCCCGCTATTCATGAGGGGGAGCTGGGGGATCAGCGGGGTAGAGGCAGTGCCTTGTTAAAGAAAAAATAAAGGGATTTGAGTGTGTCGATTGGATTAACTTGTTTGGGTTTATTAACAGGGGAGACACAGCATCTTGTTAAAAGCGCTGCATGGGGCATCCCACAGTGAGCCGGTGGGTCACTATTCAATTAGGCCCAAGCCCCGCCCTGTTCACCAAGCACGGCCACTACCAGTCAGCCCGCCACCAGGCTCCCAGACCTGACCTGCTCTGGTGGAAGGGGGGGGGGGGCATCACCAGGGCTGCACACACAAACAGACAGACAGTCGCAAACACACATGCACACAACTCTTTTACAATGGCTTCCA
The DNA here is from genome assembly GCF_002910315.2 of Salvelinus sp. IW2-2015. Taxonomy (NCBI): domain Eukaryota; kingdom Metazoa; phylum Chordata; class Actinopteri; order Salmoniformes; family Salmonidae; genus Salvelinus; species Salvelinus sp. IW2-2015. Next base: position 8,467,443 of record NC_036872.1, read on the forward strand.
CTTTTGGAGCGTACAAGGCCCTTTCCTGTGGTTGCTCTCCCAACCTGGTTGGATGCTTGTCTAGGCAGACCGCCCCCTGAGTGCAGGGGAACGATCCTCCTATAATCTGAGGGTCCATTCTCATTGACGAGAATTAATATCTATTCTCGAGAGATTTTACTGTAATGTATATTTCTCACGTCTCGAACGCTACCTCTGTCGGTCGCACACGACAACTGCCCAACAGTTGGGCAGTGTAAACAGAATTGTCTCGTTGAGCCCAACATTCGTACAGTAAAAATACTAATAGCAGAGCATTGTTTTTGAAACAGATGAAATGTATAGACATTTTTATTATATTTTAGACAGAGTTTTCACCTGAAATTGCAGTAACAGCCTGAGCCACCACCCATGCAAGAAGCTGATCAACTCACCAAGGGAATTATCAGCATTTTCAATCGGCATTTTCCGTTTACCTCATATAATGACTTCATGGCATTGATAAAATTAAGCCTGGTTTGTTCTAAGATAGCTTTAATATGGTGGAACTGTACTTTTACATATTCATATGAGAGGGGTAAACGTTTATGTTTAATATACTAACATTGCTAGCTAGCATAGCTAACTAGCTGTGTTTATTGTCATGCAAGCCACATTTATATGCAAGCTACATTTAGCCAATGCGTGTAAGAATGGGAAAATAAACACTTTAATTATCTGCACACGCTTGTGAATTGTTGAAGAGTGTAGCCAATATGGTTTGGTTGCGTTATTCAACAGTAGTTAATGTTGGAAAAGTTTATTGCATTGTTGAATAGTTTGCGACTTACTGGTGGCTACTGCGATACTGATATTTACGGTAAATTTAGAGCTCCAGAGCAATAATGTCACGTTGCCAGACAACGAAAGGTAAGGCAAGGATGTAATGTAAATGGGGGGAGTGAGTTCCATTTCGTTTATACAATTTGCTCTTTTTTGTCTAGAAACATTATACTGCACATTACTATATTATTATTTAGCTCCTTTGTTAGCAGTAAGATACAGTTTATAGTTCATGCCCAGTTCGGTAGGAAAATGTTTGTATGGAAAGGTATGTTCATATATTCTGTTCCACACAGACATGCGGTTATTTACCTGTCTCTAAGCCTACTGAAGGATGAAACTTTGTTTCGATGCACAGAATCATCGTAACACCACGAGCTAAAACCTGTTTATTTCGGCCTGTTAATGCTTTTCTTTGTTCATACTTCCCGAATTGTTGGAGTTCCGTGTGTCTGTCATTTGGGTTGTGCGCTAGGATCGCGCGCGCCTTTGCGCAACACTATATGCTACTAGGTTGTCGGACGCCATTCACTGGTTCCATTCAAGTAACCATTCATGATGTTGTTTAACGTGTGCCCAATTTAACATTTTACTGCAGTGGGCTAAATCAGGGTCACAGAGTGATTCTTGGTAGAGTTAAACAAATCTACTTTGAAACAAAAGTGTACACCTCACACGCATGGTTATGGGCTTAAAAGAAAAGAAGACACCTGTACCATGTCAGATATAGAGTTTACATTCATTACATTTTGAGTTTGCATCCCAATATTACACTTTATATACATCACAGGAGACTGACATAACAAAACTGTTTGACATAAACACCAGAATTTGTTATTAATGATTCAATTATGAAAAATCTTAACATTCCACCCATGATGCCAAAGAGGGCGCTTTTGGTCACTGACTGTATGAAAGTGGTCATGTCTGTTTCGGACACAATATATTTCATGCTTGTGCTTCTAGCTCCGACAGTGCAGTAATATCTAACAGGTAATATCTAACAAATGACACAACATATACACACATCTAAGTAGGAATGAATTAAGACTATATCCATATGGATGAGCGATGTCAGAGTGGAACGGACTAAGATACAGTAGAATAGAATACAGTATGTACATATGATATGAGTAATGCAAGATATGTAAACATTATTAAGTGAATGAGATGCCGTAGAATAGTATAGAATACAGTATATAAATATGAGATGAGTAATGCCAGATATGTAAAGCTTATTAAAAAGTGACTAGTGTTCCATTCCCTAAAGTGACCAGGGATTTCTAGTCTGTGCCTATAGGCAGCAGCCTCTAATGTGCTAGTGATGTCTGTTTAACAGTCTGATGGCCTTGAGCTAGAAGCTGTTTTTCAGTCTCTCTGTCCCAGCTTTGATGCACCTGTACTGACCTCGCCTTCTGGATGATAGCGGGGTGAACAGGCAGTGGCTCGGGTGGTTAATGTCCTTGATGATCTTTTTGGCCTTCCTGTGACATCGGGTGCTGTAGGTGTCCTAGAGGGCGGGTAGTTTGCCCCCGCTAATGCGTTGGGCAGACCGCACCACCCTCTGGAGAGCCTTGCAGTTACGGGTGATACAGCCCAACCGGATGCTTTCAATGCGGCCCCGTTGATGTAGATAGAGGGGTGCGCCCACTGCTGTTTCCTGAAGTCCACGATCATCTCCTTTGTTTTGTTGACGTTGAGTGAGAGGTTGTTTTCCAGGCACCACTCTCCCAGAGCCCTCACCTCCCTGTAGGCTGTCTCGTCATCGTTGGTAATCTAGCCTACTACTGTTGTGTCGTCTGCAAACTTGATGATGATTGTTGGTGTTATGTTGTCATACATTTTGGTATTTTCTTTGGGTATACAGTATATGGGCTCGTTTTGGAGAGAAATTCAGTTCTTCTTTAGAATTTAAGTGGGGAGTCTGCTTGAGCCAGGTACACTCCTAACCTGTAATAGCTATTGCGGTTTGTTATTTTGTTTGAGAAGTAAGTCTATTGTCTACCCGTATGTGTTGTAAATATCTTTGCCAGCTATCACTATTGAACACTGGATAAATATGGACACCTTTGCACCAGACCTTCAGTCACAATTTATTTGGATAGTCCATCTGTAGATGATGGTCATACTATCTGTTCATAAGCATCTGACGATCTGTTGATAAGCAACTGCTTGCTAAGGGTATGGTTCAGGTAAGGTTTAGAATAAGGGCTGGGATTAGGGTAAGGGTTAAGTTTAGAGTTAGGATAAGGGTTAGAGCTAGAGTTAGTATATAGTTAGTTGAAATGTTCCTGATAGCCTGTAGAACGTCTACAGATGGACTATTCAAGTAAAGGGTTACAGAACCTTCCTCCTCCTGAATATCTACCCTTAAGACCACATCTCTACATTACCTAGTTCACATTTGGTGGCAGCGGTGGGATATGAACCCACGCCTCCGAAGAGACTGGAGCCTCAAAAGAGAGTCACAGGAGTAAAGTGAAAGCTATATCAATCCAGCGAGATGTAAGTGACAAGTAGATTTTGCACCGCTGAAACACAGGAAATAGATGGCTGAAAAATACATCCTCAGGTGGGCGGGGCATGCACGCTGCTAACTTAATTGTTTCCAGAAGTGATTTGATATTGAGATAAAAACGGCTGCATTGGACCTTTAATAAATGGTCTGAGAGGACACAGAGAGAGGCTTTTAGCCTGTGAATGGCCAGTAATGAGCTCAAAGTGCCTGTGTGTTTGGGCCAGGCCTGCCTCGCTGTGTGTGTGTGAGAGAGAGGGGGGAAATGGCACTGCACACACTAGTAGGCTTTTCAGGGGCACCTGGCATGTGCTTGCATGCACATACTGCAATCAATAGGTATTCTTTGACTATGCATACAGCACATGAACGCCAGGGGTTTTTGTCCATCAAAAAGGGACTTAGGTGGTGGGCGTGGCATGGTGCGTGGCAATCAGCGAGGTCGGCCCATCAGAGCGGCTGAATTTTAGAGAACATTTTAGAGTGGCGCAGCGGTCTAAGGCACTGCATCCCAGTGCTGAGGTGCCACTACAGCCTGGGGTTCGATCCCAAGCTGTGTCACAGCCGGCAGTGACCGGGAGCCCTATTGGTCGGTGCACAATTGGCCCAGTGCCGTCCGGGTTAGGGGAGTGTTTGGCCGGGGGGATTTTGTTGGCTCATCGTGCTCTAGTGACTCCTTTTGGCAGGCCGGGCGCCTGCAAGCTGTCATCAAGGCAAAGGGTGGCTACTTTGAAGAATCTCAAATACAAAATACATTTTGATTTGTTTAACCTCTCTTGGGTATGTGAGACGTTAGCATCCCACCTCTTCAACAGCCAGTGAAACTGCTGGGCGCCAAATTCAAATACAGAAATATTAATTATAAAAATTCAGAAAAAAAAACATATTTTACATAGGTTTAAAGATTAACTTCTTGTGAATCCAACCACGGTGTCAGATTTAAAAAATGCTTTACGGCGAAAGCATACCTTACGATTATTTGAGAACATAGCCCAAAGGACAAATCCTTACAAACAGTAACCAGCCAAGTAGAAGAGTTACACAAGTCAGAAATAGAGATAAAATTAATCCCTCACCTTTGATGATCTTCATATGGTTGCACTCAGCAGACATTCATTTACTCAAATGTTCCTTTTGTTCGATAAAGTCTCTTTATATCCAAAAACCTCCGTTTTGTTTGCGCGTTTTCTTCAGTAATCCACAGGCTCAAACGCAGTCAAAACAGGCAGACAAAAAATTCAAATTGTATCCGTAAAGTTCATAGAAACATGTCAAACGATGTTTATATTCAATCCTCAGGTTGTTTTTAGCCTAAATAATCGATAATATTTCAACCGGACAATAACGTTGTCAATATAAAATGTAAACAAGAAAGGCACTCTCTCGGTCTCGTGCATGAAAAAGCTCTGTGACACTTTAGGGTCCACTCATTCAGACTGCTCTTACTTCCTCATTTTTCAGAATACAAGCCTGAAACAATTTCTAAAGACTGTTGACATCTAGTGGAAGGCATAGGAACTGCAAGTTGAGTCCTAAGTCAATGGATACTGAAATACTTCCCGACTGGATTTTTCTCAGGTTTTCGCCTGCCAAATCAGTTCTGTTATACTCAGACACTATTTTAACAGTTTTGGAAACTTTAGAGTGTTTTCTATCCACATCTACCAGTCATATGCATATCATATCTTCTGGGCCCGAGAAGCAGGCAGTTTAATTTGGGCATGCTTTTCATCCAAAATTCCGAATTCTGCCCCCTACCCTAGAGAAGTTAACACTTTTTTGGTTACTACATTATTCCATATGTGTTATTTCATAGTTTTGATGTCTTTACTATTATTCTCCAATGTAGAAAATAGTAAAACATTAAGAAAAACCCTTGAATGAGAAGGTGTGTCCAAACTTTTGACTGGTACTATCTTGGTGGTGAAGATACATTTTTTGCAGTTTAAAGCTAATTTCCTGAAATTCTACACATTTTGACACGCAGCTGACAGAAAATGTTGCAGTTTTAAAGCTAATTTGCTGAAATTCTATGCATTTTGCCATGGGCTAAAGCTGTGTTATTTTTCTTAAACATAATAACTAAATCAATAGTACTAAGTTTTTGGAGTTTTCAATTCTCCCTGACTGTATAGCTTTTCTTTTGGTGATTGTAAATTCTCAAAGATTATGTTATATAAAAAATAAGTAGGTCCATTATATTTTTTTACGTACTTTATATCAGAGTTTTAGTCATTTAAGTTTACACTGAAAGTGTTTTTCCATCCTGAAAATGTATAAAACAAAAAAACATTTATATATACATACACTGAGTGCACAAAACATTAGGAACACTTGCTCTTTCCATGACATAGAATGACCAGGTGAAAGCTATGATCCCCTATTGTTGTCACTTGTTCTTATTTTGTTTATTTACCCTTTATTTAACTAGGCAAGTCAGTTAAGAACAAAGTCTTATTTACAATGACGGCCTACCCCGGCCATACCCTAACCCGGACGACACTGGGCCAATTGTGCGCCGCTCTATGGGACTCCTAATCACGACCAGTTTTTAAATCCAATTCTAATCATTGTAGATTAAGGGGAGCAGACAGGTTTAAGAAGGATTTTTAAGCCTTGAGACAATTGAAACATGGATTGTGTGTGTTCCATTCAGAGGGTGAATTGGCAAGACAAAATATTTAAGTCCCTTTTAAAATGGGGTATGGAAATAGGTGCACACAGACACATGCTTTAAACATTATAGACTTACTTATAGTTTGAGGTTCTGATCTACTGTTTTTACATTCAGTGTTTAGTCTACAACGAATGAGGCGATAGAGTTTATACACACAATAACTTACGTTCTGTGAGGCGTTTGGGTCTTTATGGTCATAGAGCTGGAGATTTATAGCCTACGGGGAGATTGATTAGTGCCTTCACTGGCCCTGATGCACGGTTGGCAATCCCCCTCCCCACCCAGTTGCCTGTTCACACACACACACACACACACACACACACCTTGGTCCCCCAGGCCTTTGCTGACAGTTTCCGAGAGCGGTCGCATGTTAAGTTGCTACAGACAGACTGCTGTTTCTCAACATTACCATTTTTTTTGCTGTCCATAGATAATGCTATCAATCACCACGGCGCAGACGTGTGTGTGTGTGTGTGTGTGTGTGTGTGTGTGTGTGTGTGTGTGTGTGTGTGTGTGTGTGTGTGTGTACTGTACAGTGCCTTCAGAAAGTATTCATACCCCTTGACTTATTCCACATTGTTGTTTTACAGCCTGAATTCAAAATCGAATAAAGATAATAATAATTCTCACTCATCTACACACAATACACATAATGACAAAGTGAAAACTTGATTTTGGAAATTCTAGCAAATGTATTGAAAATGAAATGCAGAAATATATCTAATTTACATAAGTATTCACACCCCTGAGTCAATACACTTTAGAATCACCTTTGGCAGCGATTACAGCTGTCTTTCTGGGTAAGTCTCTAAGAGCTTCCCACACCTGGATTGTGCAACATTTGCCCATTTATTCTATTCAAAATTCTTCAAGCTCTGTCAAATTGTTTGTTGATCATTGCTAGTCAACCATTTTCAGGTCTTGCCATAGATTTTGAAGTAGATTTTAGTCAAAACTGTAACTTGGTCATTCAGGAACATTCACTGTCTTCTTGGTAAGCAACTCCAGTGTAGATTTGGCCTTGTGTTTTATGTTATTGTCCTGCTGATAATAGGTTATTGTGCTGTTATTGTCCTGGGAATTCATCTCTCAGTGTCTGGTGGAAAGCAGACTGAACCAGGTTTTTCTTGAGGATTTGCCTGGGCTTAGCTCCATTCCGTTTCTTTTTTATCCTGAAAAACTCCCCAGTCCTTAACGATTACAAGCAAAAAATATGGAGTGTGGTACTCAGTAATGTGTTGTATTGAATTTTCCCCAAACATAACACTTTGTATTCAGGACAAAACGTTAATTGCTTTGCCACATTTGTTAGTATAACTTTAGTGCTTGAATCTGTGTTTGAAATTCACGATTCGAATAAGGAACCTTACAGATAATTGTATGTGTGTGGTACAGAGATGAGGTAGTCATTCAACAATCATGTTTAACACTATTGCATACAGAGTGAGTCTATGCAACTTATTATGTGACTTGTTAAGCACATTTTTACTCCTGAACTTATTTAGGCTTGACATAACAAAGGGGTTGAATACTTACAGTGCATTCGGAAAGTGTTCAGACCCCTCCCCTTTTTCCACATGTTGTTACGTTACAGCCTTATTCTAAGAACATGTTGATCAATCTACACACAATACCGCGTAATGACAAAGCGAAAACAGTTTTTTTTTTTTTTTTGCAACTTTATTAAAAATAAAACATAACTTATGTAAATAAGGTTTCAGACCCTTTGCTCTGAGACTCGAAATTTAGCTTTTTGTCCAGTAATCCGAATGCACAAGGCGCGTGCACTAAGTCCAGGCAAAAAGTTTTGAAAAGTACAATAAAAGTTAGTAGAAACATGCCAAACGATGTTTAAAATCAAACCTCTGGTTGTTTTTGTCATAAATAATAAATAATATTTCAACCGGACAAAAGCTTCGTCAATAGGAAAGGAGAAACAAGAAAGGCGCGTTCCCGATCAGGCGCATGGCTGATGTCTGGAAATTTCCACTGTCCACTGATTGAAAGGGCTGTATCTCCCAAATTTTTCAGAGTAAAAGCCTGAAACAATGCCTAAAGACTGGCCACATGTAGAAGAAGCCATAGAGCTCGTGAACTGGGTCCTAAGTCTTTGTATGGTGGATAGGCTTTCAATGGAAAAACAGCCTTTCAAAATAATAGTACTTCCTGGTTGGATTTTCCTTGGGTTTTCGCTTAACATATCAGTTCTGTTATACTCACAGAAATTATTTTAACAGTTCTGGAAACTTTAGAGTTTTCTATCCAAATCTACCAATTATATGCATATCCTAGCTTCTGGGCCTGAGTAGCAGGCAGTTTAATTTTGGCAAGCTTTTCATCCAAAATTCCGAATGCTGCCCCCTACCCTAGTGAAGTTAAGTATAAATACTTCAAAGTACTACTTAAGTTGTTTTATTGGGTATCTGCACTTTACTTTACTATTTATTTTTTTGACAACATTTACTTCACTATATTCCTAAAGAAAATAATGTAGTTTACTCCATACATTTTCCCTGACACCCAAAAGTACTCGTTACGTTTTGAATGCTAAGCTGACAGGAAAATGGTCCAATTCATGCACTTATCAAGAGAACACGTGGTCATCCCTACTTCCTCTGATCTGGCGAACTCACTAAACACAATAATAATAATTTGTAAATGAGTGTTCCCCCTGGCTATCAGTACATTTTAAGGAATTTGAAATGATTTATACTTTTACTTTTGATACTTAAGTATATTTAGAGCCAAATACTTTTACTTTTGTGTAGGCCAGTGACAAAAAACCCTCTATTTAATACATTTTAAATTCAGGCTGTAACACAACAAAATGTGGAAAAAGTAAAGGGGTGTGAATACTTTCTGAAGGGACTTTATGTGTTAGTTAGAAAGAGGTGTATCTAATAGACAGAAGTCACGCTAGAGCAGATGCCATGTTTAAAGGCGTCAGTTTGGACCCTCCTTCCTCTTAACCTGTTTGAACACTTCTGCCACCAGCACAGGGCAGGTGCATGTTTATCATTGTCACAGAGTTCCTAAGAAGACAGGCAGTTGTAGGCGGCATAGAGCCAGTCCTTGTCCCAGCCTGCTACTGAGCTTCACAGACTTCCATGCCCGTGAAGCTTTGCTTCTTGGGTTCTGATGCTTTTCTCACATTCTTTCTTCATTCCCTTCTCTCGTTCTCTTTCTCCCCCAGGTTGGCCTTGGCAGTCCTCCGGCTGTAGTTGTCTCCCCACCCCCCCGCCATGCTGGCCTGCCTGCAGAGGAGGCAGAACCCTCCCATCCCATCCTCCCAGCACCCCCTGTGTGCTAGCAAGGCCCTGGAGCCGCCTCAAGCCCTCAGCCGAAAATGTAAGTCCACGACAAGGGGGGAAAAAGAAAGGTCAAGGGTTTTGTTAGGTTGACGTTATTTGTTGTTTCCAAATGTACAGTGCCTTTAGAAAGTATTCACACCCCTTGACTTTTTACTAGGGCTGTCCCCGACTAATGAATTCTTGGTCGACCAAGAGTCGTCTGTTCTGTCAACCAATCGATTGGTCAAAATGTTAAAATGTGTATTTTTACATATATAGACACACAGTTTGAATAAATTCAACTATATGTAGGCTACTGCGCTTGTCTGATGCTTTATGCACTTCGATGAAAAATTAAGAAACCCAAATTACTAAAGAGGGAGCCAGAGATCAATATAGCCTAAATAGAAGAAAAAACCTAAAAACTTGACTCTGCCCCTCTCCGCTGCCCGTTGCTACTGGCCTTTGCAGATTCTGCCGTTACGCTCCTGAAGTTGCTGGTAATAGGCTACACCAGCAGTCTGTAACCTTTTCCAATTGGTGTGCCATGTTATCGTACCATTTCTACTGATCTGCATGCCAATTCTGATTTTCATATGCACATTTCTTTGGAACAGTTTCATTTCATTTATAATAAAGTCTAAATATCTATAAATCAATGTCATGTGGTTAATCAAAATTCGATCTTAATGAAAATGATACGAATCTAAGAGTAACTTCTATTGCCATTGCCAATATGTAAAAATAGCCTACGTTAAGCCAACAAGTAAAAACATTGCAGCCCGCAGGTAGAAAATATCCCGATAAAGATAAATATCCTATAAATCACATTGGCTACGCATAGCCTGTCTGCAAGGAACTTGGAACATTGTATCAACAATTAACTTGATCCAAAATCTTGTGATAGCAAACTTGACACATTGTATAAAATATTCTGGGCCCTCAGAGTTTCCTGCGCCATTAAGCTCTAGACAGACAGCCACAGCTTGTCGGCTATTTGTGCAAGGTATAAGAAATAATCAGATAGGCCTATTTTATGACGTTTCCACCGGATCAGAGCATGAAAGTTTTTCTCCTTTCATGCTGAGTGGTTATAGAAAGGGAGAGAGCTGGAAATATTTTTCAAAGGAACTATTGTCATTCTCAATGGAGGTCAAACAGACTTTGTTTACTTGCTGTATGATTCAAATAAAAAAATACTTTGAGAAGCTCCACGGTGATGGTGAGTTAAGTCAATCAGAAATAGTATCAGATCCCCAAATGGGCACATTTACAAGCCTACATTTGCGTGCAGGCCAGGTAGCCTAGGCCTACTGTACTTCTATGTATAAACAGGTGCGTGTCCTTACTCAAGATTGACAGGAGCACTCCAAACAAAAGACAATGAATAAATTGACAACTCCGACCAGTCGACTAACTCGGGTCAGCTCTACTTTTTACAAAAAAATGTACGTTAGAAAGTGAGATTAAAATGGATTTAATTGTCCTTTTTTGTCAATGATCTACACACAATATTCTAATGTCATACTGGAAGGAAAAATTATACGATTATGAAAAATAAAACATCTTGATTAGATACGTATTCAACCTCTTTGGCAATGATTACAGCTATGAGAGTTTTTTGGTAAGTCTCCAAGAGCTTTGCATACCTGGATTGTACAATATTTGCCCATTTAGTCTTAAAAAAATTCAAGCTCTGTCAAGTTGGTTCTTGATCATCGCTAGACAGGCATTTTCAAGTCTTGCTATAGGTTTTCAAGGAGCAAACTGTAACTAGGCCACTCAGGAACATTTGAATGTCATCTTAGTAAGCAACTCCAGTGTATGTTTGTAATTTTCCTGCTGAAAGATGAATTTGTTTCCAGTGTCTGTTGGAAAGCAGACTGAACCAGGTTTTTTTGTATCCCCCAAAAACTCCTTAGTCCATGCCGATGACAAGCATACCTATAACATGATGCAGCCACCACCATGATTGAAAATATCAAGAGTGCTACTCAGTGAAATGTTGGATTTGCCCCAAACAATGCTTTGTATTCAGGACCAAAAGTTAATTTCTTTACCACATTTTTTGCAGTATTACTTTAGTGCCTTATTGCAAACAGGATGCATGTTTTGGAATAATCGTTTTCTGTACAGGCTTTCCTCTTTTCACTCTGTCATTTAGATTAGTATTGTGGAGTAACTTCAATGTTGTTGATCCATCCTCAGTTTTCTCCTATCACAGCCATTAAACTCTAACTGTTTTAAAGTCACCATTGGCCTCATGGTGAAATCCCTGAGCGCTTTCCTTCCTCTCCAGCAGCTGAGTTAGGAAGGACGTCTGTATCTTTTTAGTGAGTGGGCGTAGTGGTACACCATCCAAAGTGTAATTAATAACTTCACCATGCTCAAAGGGATAGTCAGTGTCTGCTTTTTATTTTATTTTCACCCATCTACCAATAGGTGCCCTGCTTTGCGAGACTTTGGATAACGTCCCTGGTCTTTGTGTACCTTACAGATAATTGTATGTGTGTGGTACAGAGATGGGGTAGTCATTCAAAAATCATTTTAACCACTATTATTGCATGCCGAGTGAGTCTATGCCACTTATTATGTAACTTGTTAAGCACATTTTTACTCCACTTTGACATTATGGGATATTGTGTGTAGATCAGTGACACACAATCTCAATTTAATCCATTTTAAATTCACTCTGTAACACAACAAATGTGGAAAAAGTCAAGGCACTGTATTTGATGTGGCGTGCACTTACAGTAAAGTGAGACTTTGGGGTTGCCGTCTTGTGTTGTTCCTCATTGTGAAGAGAGGGACTGTTTAGCTGTGCTGACTGTGCAGTCCTGGCAACGCCGCGTTTGAACAGTGTTAGTGTTTAATGTGCCTCCCTTGCCCTGGGTGACCCTCGGGGACCCTCGGGGTGTGTAAACATTTACAGTGTCTGGCCCCTGCCTCTGCGGCCCGGTAGGCTGGCTGTAAAGCACCACAGCTGCTCTGTTTGAGGCCAGAACACAAGCCTCCAACTTCCCTCACATGAAACACTGTATGTCCATGGGAAGTTATGTAAAACGGGAGGGGAAAGAAACTAGAAACTGGTTTGGACCAGCTAAGGATTAAAGAAAGCTGCCGTATTCCCGCTGGAAGGTGAATTTCTGCCTAAATTCCCTGAAGCCTCAGGATTAACCCTTTAGTGGAACAAAACTGTCCTGTTTGTGTGTGTCGGGGTGGGGGGGGGCGGTGGTGGAGAGGGGCTGTTACGCTTTTAGGCCACTAAATACTCTGGGAACGTTCTACGTTTGCGTGGCAGTCCTAGTACCTCACAAGCCGATTAAAGGGGAAGTAGAGAAGGAGCACACTGACCTAGCAGTTTCTACCTCAGCTTAGGGAAGCTTAAAGGAACTATTGTACATGTAACAATTTCACCTGCTAATAGCCCTACTTTTCAATAGCATATCACTAGTAGTAAAGGAAACATATTTCTCTGACTTCCGCATGCCACAATAAAATAGCTTTATTGGTCTGGCCAGCTTGTGTACACCTTTCACTGTTGCATGATTGATTCTTGTTTGCAAGGTTGACAACTTGTAACAGATGTTTTTTAAAGTACGATAAGGTTGTAAAGCGATTCTCAGCTTTCTCAAGTTTTTTTTTTTAACACAAATATTATGGCTAAAAGGTTACATGTTACTTCTTTAATGGGGATAGCAGTGCCTGCTCCCCTTCCTCGCCCTACCCAGCTCCCAATTGAAAGGCTGTCGACGCCCCTGATTGGCTGTAGGGCAAGAAATTAAATACTAACCTGGGTCTGACAGGCCAATTAGCTTTCAACAATGTCCTTCCCCTGTTTGCGTCAATTATCAAAGGGGAGAGGTAAAGAGAGGACCTGGTTGTTCAGACCTACGCTAGTGTTTCCTGGTTCCATGAGGATGGAGCAGACCTATAGTGGAGTGAAGCCCGTCCAGTTGAGTGAATGAGAAAGTGATTAAGAGGGGAGAAATGAAGAGTGCGAGGACAAAAGAGGTCGGGCCTCGAATGGCCATCTTAATCGATTCCTTCCAATTTGGACAGGATTAGCCCACTTCCTCCCCGGACCTCTTATTGAAGAGCAGCCAGTGGGAGTCGGATTTGGAATCAATAGATAAAAATAACAGTTTCTCCTTGTCCCCCCTTCTGTCTCTCTGTCTCTCTGTCTCTCTGTCTCTCTGTCTCTCTGTCTCTCTGTCTCTCTGTCTCTCTGTCTCTCTGTCTCTCTGTCTCTCTCTCTCTCTCTCTCTCTCTCTGTCCACCTGTTAAATCCGTTGATGGAAAGATTACCACCGTGGCCGCATTGAGGTTTATAATGAGTGTATTTGAGAAGACTGGCCTCCTTTCTGTCCCGGCGGAGGTGAGACTGTGTGTTGGATTTCAGAATTGTACTATACTCTATAGCCCTTGCCCCTCAATGAGAGAGGGGATTGTTCAGCCAGGCTCAAAAGGGGTTCGGAGGGGCAGATGTCGGCTTTGGCCGGGGGAACGTGGGCACACACTGAGCCTCCCTCGTGCAAAGCTAGGTCATCGTCGATCGATCACCCTTGGCCCAGTTAGAGATGAGGGACGAGGAGGGGGCGTTGTGGGGTAAGTTGACCCGGGCTCTCAGTAGAACGCTGCTGCCTGTCTCTGCCTGCCTGAACGATTCCAACCGCTCACAGAGAGAAAGAGAGTGTGAGGGAGATTATTACCTGGCAGTGACAGGAGAGGGGAGCTGCTCTCCCATTTGCATCTTCTGTCCTTTGCACAAAAGCAGTGAGGAGGGTGGGTGGGTGCTTAGGAAAGCGGTGGTGGGTAGGGGGGGTGAGAGGGTATTAGAACCCCCCCTACATGTAAATGCCGAGGGGCTGCACAGTTCATTGACGTGACTCCCATTAAAAATACCTCATACCCTCAATAAAAAAAGACTTAACTGGCGGGAAGCATTCAGATCGGCTCGCCAGACAATCAATTTCCCCTGAGAGAAACGGGAGGCGGGGAGGAAGGGGGGGGGGGCCCTTAAAAATATCAGTGTGTAGGTAGTATCACTGAGGAAGCCAAGCCAGGGAAAAAGCCATATTACAACCTATGTGTTTTGATAATTGCATTGTTTGCAATATAACTTATAAGTTCATATCCTTTGCCACCGTTATATATAGGCCTGAGGCTGAGACAATAAGAAGACACAGTGGCAAGATAAATTCAAATTCGATGTTTACATACACTTAGGTTGGAGTCATTAAAACTAGTTTTTCAACCACTCTACACATTTCTTGTTAACAAACTATAGTTTTGGCAAGTGGGTTAGGACATCTACTTTATTTACTTTAAGTAATTCTTCCAAAAATTGTTTACAGACAGATTATTTCACTTATAATTCACTGTATCACAATTCCAGTGGGTCAGAAGTTTACATACACTAAGTTGACTGTGCCTTTAAACACCTTGGAAAATTCCAGAAAATTATGTCATGGCTTTAGAAGCTTCTGATAGGCTTATTTACATCATTTGAGTAATTTGGAGGTGTACCTGTGGTTTTATTTCAAGGCCTACCTTCAAACTCAGTGCCTCTTTGCTTGACATCATGGGAAAATCTAAAGAAATCAGTCAAGACCTCAGAAAAAGAATTGTAGACCTCCACAAGTCTGGTTCATCCTTGGGATCAATTTCCAGACGCCTGAAGGTACCACGTTCATCTGTACAAACAATAGTATGCAAGTATAAACACCATGGGACCACGCAGTTGTCATACCGCTCAAGAAAGAGACGCGTTCTGTCTCCTAGAGATGAACGTACTTTGGTGCGAAAAGTGCAAATCAATCCCAGAACAACAGCAAAGGACCTTGTGAAGATGTTGGAGGAAACAGGTACAAAAGTATCTATATCCACAGTAAAACAAGTCCTATATCGACATAACCTGAAAGGCCGCTCAGCAAGGAAGAAGCCACTGCTCCAAAACCGCCAGAAAAAAGCCACTGCACATGGGGACAAAGATTGTACTTTTTGTAGAAATGTCCTCTGGTCTGATGAAACAAAAATAGAACTGTTTGGCCATAATGACCATCATTATGTTTGAAGGAAAAAGTGGGAGGCTAGCAAGCCGAAGAACACCATCCCAACCATGAAGCATGGTGGTGGCAGCATCATGTTGTGGGGGTGCTTTGCTGCAGGAGGAACTGGTGCACTTCACAAAATAGATGGCATCATGAGGTAGGACAATTATGTGGATATATTGAAGCAACATCTCAAGACATCAGTCAGGAAGTTAAAGCTTGGTCGCAAATGGGTCTTCCAAATGGACAATGACCCCAAGCACACTTCCAAAGTTGTGGAAAAATGGCTTAAGGACAACAAAGTCAAGGTATTGGAGTGGCCAGCACAAAGCCCTGACCTCAATCCTATAGAAAATGTGTGGGCTGAACTGAAAAAGCGTGTGCGAGCAAGGAGGCCTACAAACCTGACTCAGTTACACCAGCTCTGTCAGGAGGAATGGGCCAAAAGTCACCCAACTTATTGTGGGAAGCTTGTGGAAGGCTACCTGAAAAGTTTGACCCAAGTAAAATAATGTAAAAGCAATGCTACCTATTACTAATTGAGTGTACAGTATGTAAACGTTTGACCCACTGGGAATGTGATGAAAGAAATAAAAGCTTAAATAAATCATTCTCTTTACTATTATTTTGACATTTCACATTCTTAAAATAAAGCTGTGATCCTAACTGAAATACGACAGGGACTTTTTACTAGGATTAAATGTCAGGAATTGTGAAAAACTGAGTTTAAATGTATTTGGCTAAGGTGTATGTAAACTTCCGACTTCAACAGTACATGACCTACTACAGCACGGTAAAGCAAGTTAATGTTTCAGACCGTTTCGGACTACTAAACAACTATTGATTTAGAACCACAGAGATTTACCGCAAGTCGCAAAGAAAACAGGAGCTGCCTCCACTATTCCAGCACCACTTCAATTTCAATATTTCATCATCAAATCACCTATACAGTGACAACTAAGATACTTTTGGTCATGTATGTGGACACCTACTCGTCGCACATCTCATTCCAAAATCATGGGCATTAATATGGAGTTGGTCCCCCCTTTGCTGCTATAACAGCCTCCACTCTTCTGGGAATGCTTCCACTAGATGTTGGAGCATTGCTGCAGGGACTTGCTTCCATTCCTCCACAAGAGCATTAGTGAGGTCGGGCACTGATGTTGGGCGATTAGGCCTGGCTAGCAGTCAGCGTTCCAATTCATCCCAAAGGTGTTTGATGGGGTTGAGGTCAGGGCTCTGTGCCGGCCAGTCAAGTTCTTCCACACCAATCTCGACAAACCATTTCTGTATGGACCTAGCTTTGTGCATGGGGGCATTGTCATGGTGAAACAGGAAAGGGCCTTCCCCAAACGGAATCGTCTATAATGTAATTGTATGCTGTAGCATTAAGATATCCTAGCCACACACCATTATTCGATCTCCACCAAACTTTACAGTTGGCACTATGAATTGGGGCAGGTAGTGTTCTCCTGGCACCCGCCTAACCGAACTCCTCTGTCGGACTGCCAGCTGGTGAAGCGTGATTCATCACTCCAGAGAACGTGTTTCAACCACTCCAGCCTACACTTGGCATTGCGCATGGTGATCTTTGGCTTGTGTGTGGCTGCTCAGCCATTGAAACCCATTTCATGAAGCCCCCGACGAACAGTTCTTGTACCAACGTTGCTTCCAGAGGCAGTTTGGAACTCGGTAGTGAGTGTTGCAACCAAGGTCAGACAATCGGTACACGCTACGAGCTTCATCACTCGGCGGTCCCGTTCTGTGAGCTTGTGTGGCCTAACACTTCGTGGCTGAGCCGTTGTTGATCCTAGACATTTCCATATCATAATAATAGCACTTACAGTTGACTGGGGCAGCTCTAGCAGGGCAGGTATTTGACGAACTGACTTGTTGGAAAGGTGGCATCCTATGATGGTGCCATGTTGAAAGTCACTGAGCTCTTCAGTAAGACCATTCTACTGCCAATGCTTTTCTATGGAGATTGGGTGGCTGTGTGCTTGATTTTATACACCTGTCAGCAATGGGTGTGGCTGAAATAGCCAAATCACCTAATTTGAAGGGATGTCCACATACTTTTGTATATATCGTGTACCAAAAACAATTTAGTTCAATGGGTTTCTGTGTGTGCATGCGCGTGTGTGTGTGTGTTAGAGGTCGACCGATTAATCGGAATGGCCGATTTAATTAGGGTCGATTTCAAGTTTTCATAACAATCGGAAATCGGTAATTTTGGACGCCGATTTTGCCGATTCTTTTTATAAATATTTATATTTTTTACACCTTTTATTTAACTAGGCAAGTCAGTTAAGAACACATTCTTATTTTCAATGACGGCTTAGGAACGGTGGGTTAACTGCCTTGTTCAGGGGCAGAACGACAGATTTTTACCTTGTCAGCTCAGGGATTCAGTCTTGCAACCTTACGGTTAGCTAGTCCAACGCTCTAACCACCTGCCTCACGAGGAGCCCGCCTGTTACGCGAATGCAGTAAGAAGCCAAGGTAAGTTGCTAGCTAGCATTAAACTTATCTTATAAAAAACAATCAATCAATTAATCATAATCACTAGTTATAACTACACATGGTTGATATTACTAGTTTATCTAGCGTGTCCTGCGTTGCATATAATCGATGCGGTGCGCATTCGCGAAAAAGGATTGTCGTTGCTCCAACGTGTACCTAACCATAAACATCAATGCCTTTCTTAAAATCAATGCACAGAAGTATATATTTTTAAACCTGCATATTTAGCTAAAAGAAATCCAGGTTAGCAGGCAATATTAACCAGGTGAAATTGTGTCACTTCTCTTGCGTTCATTGCACGCAGAGTCAGGGTATATGCAACAGTTAGGGCCGCCTGGCTCATTGCGAACTAATTTGCCAGAACTTAACGTAATTATGACATAACATTGAAGGTTGTGCAATGTAACAGGAATATTTAGACTGATGGATGCCACCCGTTAGATAAAATACGGAACGGTTCCATATTTCAGTGAAAGAATTAATGTTTTGTTTTCGAGATGATAGTTTCCGGATTCGACCATATTAATGACCTAAGGCTCGTATTTCTGCGTGTTATTATGTTATAATTAAGTCTATGATTTGATAGAGCAGTCTGACTGAGCGATGGTGGGCACCAGCAGGCTCGTAAGCATTCATTCAAACAGCACTTTCGTGCGTTTTGCCAGCAGCTCTGCTGTTTATGAATTCAAGCCTATCAACTCCCGTGATTAGGCTGGTGTAACCGATGTGAAATGGCTAGCTAGTTAGCGGGGTGCGCGCTAATAGCGTTTCAAACGTCACTCGCTCTGAGACTTGGAGTAGTTGTTCCCCTTGCTCTGCATGGGTAACGCTGCTTCGAGGGGTGGCTGTTGTCGATGTGTTCCTGGTTCGAGCCCAGGTAGCGGCGAGGAGAGGGATGGAAGCTATACTATTACCCTGGCAATACTAAAGTGCCTATAAGAACATCCAATAGTCAAAGGGTAATGAAATACAAATGGTATAGAGTCCTATAATTCCTATAATAACTACAACCTAAAACTTCTTACCTGGGAATATTGAAGACTCATGTTAAAAGGAACCACCAGCTTTCATATATTCTCATGTTCTGAGCAAGGAACTTAAACGTTAGCTTTCTTACATGGCACATATTGCACTTTTACTTTCTTCTTGCATTGTTTAAACCAAATTGAACATGTTTCATTATTTATTTGAGGCTAAATTGATTTTATTGATGTATTATATTAAGTTAAAATAAGTATTGTAATTGTCATTATTACAAATAAATAAATAAAAATTGCCCGATTTAATCGGTATCGGCTTTTTTTGGTCCTTTAAAATCAATATCGGTATCGGCGTTGAAAAATCATAATCGGTCGACCTCTAGTGTGTGTGTGTGTGTGTGTGTGTGAGTGATTGAGTAGAAAAAAAACATGTTGACTTTCCCAGAAATGCCATCCTCCTCTTTCATGACTCTGTCATATAGTACACGCTTTTAGTTTTTGTTGTCCTAGGCTACCTGGCTAAAATGCTTGCTCGCTAGCCTAACTTATGTTCATTGGTAACGATGCACTAGGCCAGCTAGTTAACATTAGCCTACTACATCTAAATACATATTGAACTGTCATCTTCTCAGGCCAGGGGCACAACAATGTATGAATTTATGGTTGGATCAGAATCACCGTTATAATCATTTGATCGTACGGAGAACTAAGTAAAACCACAAGTCTAAATCCCTACTTCTATCCATGGCTAATTCAGGAAAGGGACAATTTTAGCTAGCTAGCCAGCCACCGGAGGACAATGACATAAAGAGACACAACAATTCAAGGTTTTCTGTAAATTATGTTTGGCTTGTGATTGGATTGGTGTGAAGCCAAATCCAAACTGGCTTCCCTTGACACTTTTTTTTGGGTGAGCCAGGACCATTCACAGTTGAGCTCACTCACTTTAGCTCAATGCTGATCGGCTATTATTATAAAAAATAAATATCAAGGGAAGCCAAGTGGTCTCTGGCTTCCCCTGCATTCAATGCTATGGGCAGCAACAATGTAATACTCTTTTTGACCAGACGGCACTTTAGATAGATGGCCTACACATACAGAGACAGGGGGGCTCCGTTTCTCTCCCTCGGATGCTTTCTCCAGTGAGATACATTTAGCCTCTTGCGAATTGAAGGAAAGTTACGAAACACAGAGACGAAAGAAACTGAGTGAATGTTTTTATCTTTCTGGCCGTGGAATTAAAAGGAGTGTGGAGGCATTACTTAAATTATAAATCATAGGCACTTGCTTTCAGCATCCCCAAATTCCCAGAGTATGTGGCTGCACTCTCCCTGCGCCAGGCCCTGTCATTTTTTATTAAATCTCCCGTCGTAGGTGACATTTGTAGCGTCCCCCCCCCCCCGATCATGTCTGTCTGCAGCTAATGTATACGCTGCCCTAGATGGAGGGGGGAGGAGACGGCGGTGGAGCCAGGGTCTCTCGTCAAGCACTTCCCCAGGGAGGGGAAGCCCAGTCAGAGGAGAGCGAGGGAAGGCCCTGGGCTTTTCGGGGAGAAGGATGCCACTCAGCCCCCTACCCCTGTGGAACTGGCCTCTCCCTAGAAAGGGAGGTGTGGACAGAGAAGGATTCTGAGGTTTGAGTTAGTAGCTCTAAGAGGGCTGGGCAGGAGGGACCGCAGCACAGCAGCACGCAGCAGCCCTTCCATAGCACCTCTTTCTAGTCCCAGACAGAAGCCACTGTACTGTACTCTCTACAGCATTTCACCTACATGATTTCAGTCTACAATTTGACAAGGATGTAAGAATGTGTCCAGGCCATTTTATTCTCTGTAACGTCATTTATTTTCTTGTATGGTGGGTTTAATGTTGGCAAGATAAGCAGGAGTGACGATGACGCTCGTGGCTATCCATATGGTGTGTTTGTGACAGGCCTGTCAGAATGGGTTCAGTACGTTGGTGGGTTCTTCTTTTCCCCGGTTGGACCGCCGTAGGTCCTTCCCTCGTTAGACCGCACATGTCACAGCCGCTCCTGTGTCTGCCCCGTGATTGGATCAGACCTCTCGGGCTCTGTCCTGTGATTGGATCAGACTTCAGGTTCAATCTGTGTCTCCCTGTCATGCCTCCAGCCAACAGCAGGCCCTGGCTCTAAACCCAATGTCCAGAAGGCATGCTGACATCATCATCCAGCAGGCCTTGGAAGCCAATTGGTGAGGTGCATGGAGAATGAGTAGAACAAGAAATAAAAGAATGGGAATGTCAGTTCTAGTCATTCTTTTTCGATGCTGATATTCTGTGAGCCCTGGTCAAAAAGTAGTGTACTATATAGACACAGCCTATGTTCCAGATAATGACTCTCTCGTGTTTGAGCCAGAGGTAGACATGACAGTAGAATTACCCTTCCATATCCAATTTGAGTACTGTACCTCAACGACCTGTTAAGTGGGGAGAGAAAGGGAAAGGGTTTCTGTAGAATATTTAAATGTGGTCACGAGTGGCAGCAGAAATAACAACCTTTTCCCTGATTGCCTGTGAGCCCGGAGGGAGAGAGGATTGGAGTGGAAATGTAGAGAGGAGGAGAGAGAAAGGGAGGGTATAGAAGAGGGAGAGAAGCAGCGGTGGACCCGGGGAGAATCTGCATGCACTTGACCTTTCCCCACTGATTGAACTGCCTCTCTTCCATCCCCTGTTTGGAATTCCACAGACTCACTGCACATGGCCGGCCTGCCGCCGTCATTATTCCACTTATTCCGCTTTAGCGGAAAGAGAGGTCAGAATGATTTTTTTCAAAATGAGAGGTGATTGACAGCCAAGCATTCCATGCTCCACCCCCTGCCCACACTCCCTGATATACACTCTTCTCAGTATGCCTAAGTGTATCTCTACAACAGCCAACCATAAAAAATTGGTGCATTTAGAATGCACCAATTTGTTTTCATGAGGTAACAACTTTACCTACACTTGATTGAGCTTGCTTGGAACCAATGGAATAGTCCCAAAAGTTCAAACCCGCCCTAATTTGGCACTAAAGGTGGTGGCACTAAAGAAGGTGTTTAAAAAAAGAAGAAGAAAGAAAACAAAGACTATTTGAACCCAGGTCTGAGCATGGTTTTGAGGACCTGCACAGTCTGAGCAAACAGTACAAGCATCAGCAGCCTGTCTCATGCTCACTGCCACTCTGTTGTGCCAGGATGGTGGAGGGCATCTCAGCGCTAGCACTCAGATGATCATTTCCGGCGGGCCGCATCCCACAGTGCCATGCCTCTTTGCTCTGCCCTCTGCCGTCTGTTAATGGGGCAAGTAGGTGGCGTGTGGGTGGGGGTGTGGAGTATTGTTACTGCATAGTGCGGTTAGGCTCTGGGAGGCAGGCCACCGCTCTAGTTTTGGCCACAGTGGGACTTGGTTTAGAAACATACTGCCGGCTCCCGTTCCAAGCCAAACCCCCTCCCAGCAAGCTGGCATTTGCGCATCGCAGGTGCATGACAGTGGCACCATATTACTAGTAGGGGAAGGAGTGTCCACGGCCCCTGCTGTCCCACAGGAAATGACTTGGTAGCCCCCGCCATCTCTTGAGCTGAGCACTCAGTGGGCTGGAGCGTAGGATGCTGCGGAGGTGTTGCACATTGGTATCATGGGGGCTGTGAGATTCTGTTGTCACTGCCAAGATTAGGACTCTTTCTTCATAAACAATGTTGTAATGCTCTTATTAACGACACCATCTTTCGGATGAATCATTTTACAGTTGCTGTCCATATCCAGCACTGTCTATGGTGACTGAGACGGTTTTCCCCTGGCCTCTGTTCATTCAGTCCAGTTAAGGATGACTGAGAAGAGGGGGATGGACTGAGAGAAGAGGGGGATGGACTGAGAGAAGAGGGGGATGGACTGAGAGAAGAGGGGGATGGACTGAGAGTAAGAGTTGGGGATGGACTGAGAGAAGAGGGGAATGGACTGAGAGAAGAGGGGGATGGACTGAGAGAAGAGGGGATGGACTGAGAGAAGGGGGATGGACTGAGAGAGGGAAGAAGAGGAAGGGATGGACTGAGAGAAGAGGGGATGGACTGAGAGAAGAGGAGGGATGGACTGAGAAGAGGGGGAGGACGAGGAAAGAGGAGAGGGACGGACTGAGGAAAGAGGGAGAGGACTGGACGAGGGAAGAAAGGGAAGGAGGGGGGGACGGACTGAGGACGAGGGAGAGGGACGGACTGAGGAAGAGGAGAGGGACGACTGAGAAAGAGGGAGAGGGACGGACTGAGGAAAGAGGGAGAGGGACGGACTGAGGAAAAGAGGGAGAGGACGGACTGAGGAAGAGGAGAGGAGGAGGGGAGGGAGAGGACGGACTGAGGAAAGAGGGAAGGGACGACTGAGGGAAAGAGGGAAGAGGACGGACTGAGGAAAGAGGGAGAGGGACGGAACCTGAGGAAAGAGGAGAGAGGACGGACTGAGGAAAGAGGGAGAGGGACGGGACTGAGGAAAAGAGGAAGGGACGGGACTGAGAAAAGAGGGAGAGGACGGACTGTGAAAACACTGAGCGAATGTATGGCCACAGCACAATGCTAAAAGCATGGCTCCTAAAGAACCTTAACTTGAATTATTGTGGCCATCTTAACATGTGTTGTATATGCGTGTACGTGCGTGCGCGTGTACACTGTTTTATTCCCATGTGTAACTCTGTGTTTGTGTTGCACTGCTCTTGCTCTATCTTGGCAGGTTGCAGTTGTAAATGAGAAACTTTCCCTTTAACTGTGCCTACCTGCGTTAAATAAAGGTGAAATAAATAATAAACTGTCAGAGGGTGGACCATCCAAGCATTAACCCTAGAGCAGTGTTCAGTAACTGTCAGAGGGTTGGCCATCCAACTAAATTAGGGACCTAGAGCAAGTGTTCAAGAACTGTGTCAGCAGGGTTGCCATCCAAGCTATTAGACCTAGAGCAGTGTTCAGTAACTGTGTCAGAGGTCGGCCGTCCAAACCTATTAGACCTAGACAGTGTTCAGTAACTGTGTCCAGAGGGTCGGCCGGTCTCCAAGCTATAGAAACCTTAAGAGCAGTGTTCAGAACTGTGTCAGAGCGGTTGGCGTCCAAAGCTATTAGACCTAGAGCAGTGTTCAGTAACTGTGTCAGATGTGTAACATGGATGGAGTGTTTTTGCTGACCCTGACTGTCACCTCTGCTCTGGGGGTCCTTGAGGGCTAAAAGGAACCATTCAAACCACACATCCAAATGAAATTCCTTACTCATATATCCAGACCACAGTATCCATCCATATTGGACAGTGATTTGAGTCAATGGAGGGTGTTTATTTTCTGAAAAGCTGTAATCTTTACTGCTGCTTTCTATCTGTCGGCCTGTTTCGGCTCTTCCCCCTTTTTCTCTCTCTGTCGCTCTCCTAAATCTTTGGCCTTTCTCTTTCCCCTTCTCGCTCCCTTGCTCGTTCCCTCCCTCCCTCTAGCTTCCTCTCCTTCTCCCTGTCTCTCTCTCTTCCCTGGCTGCTGGTGTAGTGCAGACAGCCGGGGCCTTGTTGTCTGTGCAGTGTTAAATATTAATTGGGAATCAGTGGAGGACTTGTCTCCTAAATGATAGAACAGAAGGGCCCGGGCTTTTGCCTCAGGCAGCCTGCGGGTGCCTCTCTTCTCCCATTTGCGTGCAGGCCCGCGAACCAGCGCTTCCTCCAGTCTGACAGCCCTGCCCAGGGCCGCCTCCCCCCCCATCTCCCTCCCTCTCTCCCTTTCCCACCCTCTGCTGCTCCGTTCAGCTCTGCCTCATCTCTTACCTCTGTCTCTGTGTGCTCCTACAATCTCCAGTCCTCAGGTCCCGTACTCAAACTCTGGGTTTGGTTGTGTACGTGGAGGGGGTGTGTGTGTGCGCGCGTGCTGCCGCCAGCTCTCGGGTCCATTTCTAGGCTTCCGAGGGAATAGTGTAGCACAGTGGCAAATACTACTGAAGGACAGCGGCCAGGACAGGAGAGGTGCCTCGTTGTCATCACAGGTGATATAGACGGGTACAGTGTGCATGTGCGCTGCTTAACACAGAGCCTCCCTTTGTCCCTGTTTATCAGGGCTATCATCTGGAGAGGTGTGAAGAGATGAAACAAGTGCCCCAGTGCATGCTGGTCCGTTGGCTGTGGGTGACCCCTATGTCTCAGGGATCATTAGCGTATATATATATACATTTTAAAAAGGCCATTAGTACTGTTTTGGAATTGGAAACCAGTCTGGGTTGATATTGAATGTTGGCTCTTTATCCCTCTGCTCTGGAGTGCAGCTTCAAACACAGAACATAATGCAATGGGGGGGGCATTAGGTTTGGATGCAGGGCGGCGGGACTAGAGGCGAGATAAATAGTGCGGAGGAAGAGACAGAGAGAGAGGGAGGAGAGAGCAGGGGCTGGGGTGACTTTGGATGCCACAGAATGAGTTCACAGTTCCTGAGCACAGGCCTAATCGCACATGACAATATTCGGTGTGTCCAGTCGCAACACATAACCGCCCGCCGCTAGCTAGTGCTGCTGACTCGGGTATTGCTGATAACGCTCTGCATTCTAGACCATGCTGTGTGCACAATGAGGGTGCCAGCTTGCCTCGGAGAGGGCAGTCTCTTCACAGCCATACTCCAATCGAATCGAAGGACAGGCCGTGAATAAAGTAATTTTCCTTTCAATTTCAATTATTATGTCACCCGTTGGCCCCATAAATTATTGCAAATGGAAAAGAAAAAGACTGGCGAGGCTCGGGGCTTGAAATGAGATTGGGGCGACAGGCTTTGCCGCGTGTGAGATGAAACATTTTCAGTCGTTGTTTTTTTCTAAGGATTGATTGAACACCCTTTTTGTCTTTCAGGGGAACAAACAACGAAGCATATCTTCTTGTTGCCGTTTTGTTTTCGGTATCGCGTGAAGTGTGGTTAAGCATTGCCCAGATTCTCTGTTTGTTTGGTGCACAAGCCGCTGTCCCACAATAGAGCCGACATGGCTGCTGCTGCTGAACAGACTGCATTCTTCCTCCCCAGCCAGCACAAAGCAGGTGACCGGCTCGGCCAGCTCTCACTCTTCTCTCACTCTTCTCTCACTCTCTTCTCTCGCTCTCTCTCGCTCTCTCCCTCTCTCTCGCTCTCTCTCGCTCTCTCTCGCTCTCTCCGCTCTCTCTCGCTCTCTCCGCTCTCTCCGCTCTCTTCTCGCTCTCTCTCTGCCTCTCTCTCGTTCTCTCTCTCGCTCTCTCTCTCGCTCTCTCTCTCGCTCTCTCTCGCCTCTCTCTCTCGCTCTCTCTCGCGCCTCTCTCTCGCTCTCTTCGCGTCTCTCTCTCTCTCGCTCTCGCTCGCTCTTCTCGCTCTTCTCTCCGTCTCTCTCTCGTCATCTCCTCGCTCTCTCTCCTCTCTCTCCTGCTCTCTCGCTCTCTCTCGCTCTCTCCTTCCGCTCCCTCTCTCGCTCTCTCTCGCTCTCTCTCGCTCTCTCTCGCTCTCTCTCGCTCTCTTCTCGCTCTCTCTCCTCTCTCTCTCTCTCCTCATCCTCTCTCTCGCTCTCTCTCGCTCTCTTCTCGCTCTCCTCGCTCTCTCTCGCTCTCGCTCCTCTCTCTCGTTCTCTCGCTCTCTCCGCTTCTCTGTCTCTCGCTTCTTCGTCGATTTCACTCTCTGCTTCACTCTCGTTTTCTCGTCA